>NC_091119.1:200151542-200379042 GCF_040183065.1 Periplaneta americana | reverse complement strand
TACACGGACAAACATCCCAGACACTCATAAAATGGTTGCACGTGCTTAAAAAATTCGCGAGCTTGACAGGCTGAAGATCTGACTGATCAGATATTACAGTTAGATGTCGTCGAATTATAATTCATACACACCTTTACTGTTGAGGATTGCTTGGATACTCTGTTTTTAAAATACTTCCATAATATTAATGATTTTTTTTTTCATTTATTTACGCAAGTAACATCCCTCATCTGATATAGCAGAACATGATCCAGATTTACACGTTAATTAAAATTAAAATTAAAAACAAACAGAATACCAAAAGTAAATGTAATCCCACAAGCAATGTGATTAAGACAAGAATAGGAACATCCAGGGACTAAGCCTCCAATTTCCTGAAGGGATCGAACCAGTTTCGTTGGATTTATAGACACATGCACGCACTGCCATGAGAATCGTAGCGGAGGACAGAAAATGTATAAGGGTGAAAATTATTAGTTCCCTGGAGACGGTATACAACGCGGCGAGAATGATTAAAGCGCCACGTTTTTCTTCTCCAGAGTCCATTTATACAGCCTGCCAACTATTTTTAATATGGAAATTTATTCTGTTTGCAATAAACTTCCTGGAAATGATTGGAGAAGTGTCACTTTTTCCCATATGGAAGTACGTAAGGGCTCTTCCATATGAAATCGATCAGTAAAAAATCTCGCATTTTTTTAATACTCTAATTTTTTGCCTACTTATACAAGGTGCTGAGGACAGTTAATTTTCAAAAATATACTATCGAAAGTTAAACGGTTTTCGTACTATTGAGCGACAAATTTAGCGTATTTTATAAAAACAAGCCTCTTTCAGCGCTCAGAACTCTGGAACCATTTACTGCAGAACATTGAACGGGAGCTCATTTTGAAGCTGACATTTGGTAGGTTATGTTAAGAAGTAATCCTTATTTTTATTGTATACAGAGAGACAGATAATCTGATTTTGTGCGAGATCGTGCGTATTTGCTTGGTTTCCGCACAAAACCAATACGCGGTAAGTCTAAAATTCAACATTCAGTATTCCCAACCGAACACACATAACAATTTCCCTCTTCTTACCGCTTAAGTGACATATTAATTTTACTGCTTTAGGTTTTTAACATATTATTTTTAGAGACGTTCAATATAGTAATAATTATAAATTGGAAACTTACCATTACAATTTCACCTAAATTGCAATGTTAATTATTGTTTTTAAATATTTGCAAAAATTGAGTAAAGTCTACTACTCCACGAAACTTATTGCATTCCTGATACAAGTAACATTAAGGAAGCCGTGAAAAAATCAACTAGATTCCAGATGCCGATGTTATTACTGCAATATGTTATATAAATAATATTGTTAAAATATTAAAATGAAAAATAAATCATTACATAACCATACCTTTTGTTTTAAGTTCGCATTTATAGACTGGGGGGAAAAAAAGACAGACGTATATCACTGCCTGCTGGAGTATAGTAAACACAGAAAACATTTTATAGCAACAATGTTGAAGAAAGATATTTTGGTTTTCCGAAGTTGCAGTCATTAAACAGAAACCAACATGGAGATTTCATTGGAACTAATTAGAAATTCGTCTTTCAGGTATGTAATAAACGATCTTCGCACAAAATAATGTACGATACACGAGCGGTATGTTTGTTTACATGTCCTCGGAAATTAAAAAAGCTCAACTACTTTTCGCTTTTTCAATCTTTTCCTCGAACATGAAAACGTCAACATATCGCTCTTGTAACGCATATTACTATTACTTACTTTTAGATTGTTTGCCCATTTGTAAAAATGTAAAAAATATTGAGAAAAAAACCTTGCATTATTAAGAGGGATTCGGCATTGTTTGCTTAGTGGCTCGGCAATAAGTTTCGAGGGTATTAAATAGATTATTTTCACACGCCTAGACTTGAACGGCGCAGTATCGCACGTACTGGCCGAGAGCTGAAGATAAGCGAGCGTTGGGCGTCATTTTACTCCTGTGTTTATGAAAACTTGTGATAAAGCTAGCCCAGCTATGCGCTACTAGACGACACATCACGTGTTTGTCTCCTGGCCTTGCTTGTCTCGACTACCTACAGTCAGCTGGTTAGTTCACGCGCGTACTATTTATTTTCTTTATTTGATATTTTCAATACTTTCTTATCAACGGTGCACCAGTAAAAAAATGTGTGTTTATTTGTACTTTCAATGCGGAATCTAACTAAGTATATATTTTTAAAATATTTCTTCGAGGGCAAAGGCAAATCTAAATTTCTCCATTTCCATAAAAAGTAAGAAAAACTGTTTACATGTCAATATAAACTTTAACTGCTCAGCATCAAAATAAACCATGATTGTGATCATTGGGTAAAAGGGTTTCGGAGCCACAACAGTTTAAAGTTGCTAATTTTATGAAAATATGATAAATTTAAATATTTTTAATTTAAACACTACGAAGGTCTGATGCCTCAAACTTTGCACAAAGCATTATATCACAGTTGTCAACGGACAGAAAAAGTTTAATTGTATTTAAAAATTGCGAGGTCAATTTTCTCTATATTTCGGTCGATTTGAGATGGAATAGCCCGTAACTTAAAACTTAAAATATTACTCGAAATATATCGAATAAACCAAAAGTGCGACTGGTTTTATATTTGTGATAAAAATGTGAATTAGAACTAAATTTGATACACAATACATCACTGAAAGAAAATCAAACAATTACACTCTACTTATAACGCATCATCGCCACTATTATCACGGTGCACAAAATTACGCCTTATTTCTATTCATGCAAGCATACCCGTGTACAAGGATTTGTATTATTAGTATTATTGTTACTATTTTGTGAAGTTGTTGTTCAGTTTGAGTAGAATTACTGCCATGGTTATCGTTATTGTTCGTTTCAGGTAACCATGGTGTAGAAACAAAAAACACTCGTAATATTTTTTTCTATTGAAAATCTTGCGTAACGTTTCACACACTCGGTAGGTATATAATACGAACTCGCCTTAATTATTAAAAAAAAATAATTTGCGCTTAATGTGTGTATCAAATTGTTCAATACTGAATGCTTAGTGCAATTTTGCTATATAGAAATTCACAGGAAAACTCCACAAGCTGTAAAATTTACGAAAATGATGAGAACTACTTCATTTCTCGCGAATGAATACATTGTTTTAGCTAACATATCTAAGCTGGGCGTATGTAGAATTTCGAAGGTCGTCAAAAGTTGCATTTTATTTTTTGGCGTATTCATAAACAAACAAATGAAAGTACCTCTACAATGCATTAAAACAGTATTGTCTGGACAGTTTTGAAAGGACTTCATCAACAAACTTCTTTTCCTAAATTTAATTCTTCTCCTTGTCTTCCTTCTTCTACTTCTTCAAGTAATAATAATTCTTAAAAAAAAAAAAAAAACTCTGCACGTAGTGTGTGTATGAAAATGAGTTGTATACAGGCGTGGGTTCTATTCCGGCTCGGGCTGATTAAATGGTTGTCCATTTTTTTTCCAACTTCTTTTCCCCAAATTTAAGACGTCAGGTAATTCATAGAAAATATCGGACGTATGATTTATGTATTTATTAACACTTTGGATATACACCTGGTGATAGTAATATATATTATACAATAATACAATTACAATAATTACAGCAATAAAAATAAAATAAACATAAATTTAATTCTAACTATAAATAAATAAATGCAATAAACCTAGTACTATAAATAAAAACTACGCTATAATAACACCTACTATCTGCAAAAGTAAATCTAACTTATAAAGACTTCTATTAAACCCAAATTATTATCAACTTAATTAAATAGATATCACCTTAATTAATTGCATATCAACTTAATTAATTACATATCAACTTAATTAATTACGTATAAACTTCATTACATATAACTTAATTAATTACATGTCAACTTAATTACATATCAACTTAATTAATTACATGACAACTTAGATAATTACACTGCACCTACAATTACATTTTCAGTCCAATTTTATCAATCTTTCCTTAATATATTGATTTTGAGAGTACCACCCTGAAAGATTGCCGCAGGTAAGCTGTTCCAGTCTACTATTGTGCGGTTAACAAAGGAAAATTTTGCCCCGTCCGTTCTTTGCTTTCTACATTTAAACTTCCTAATATGATCAGCCCTGCCTAAGTATGATGGTGTCACTAATCTAGCATTGATGTCGGTCCATGCTTTCTGTCTCCATTGAGCCTTAAACAATGCGGTGAGTCTGGTTTTTCGTCGCCTTGATTTGAGAGATTCCCAGCCTGAGTCTTTTACTCTGATCTCGCTAAATATTGTATCGTTATCACTCATTCCATCGACGCTAAATAACTAGCTTCCTTAAATAGCCGACTAAAATCAATCAATCAATCAATCAATCTATCTATCTATCTATCTATCTATCTATCTATCTATCTATCTATCTATCTATCTATCTATCTATCTATCTATCTATCTATCTATCTATCTATCTATCTATCTATCTATCTATCTATCTATCTATCTATCTATCTATCTATCTATCTATCTATCTATCTATCTATCTATCTATCTATCTATCTATCTATCTATCTATCTATCTATCTATCTATCTATCTATCTATCTATCTATCTATCTATCTATCTATCTATCTATCTATCTATCTATCTATCTATCTATCTATCTATCTATCTATCTATCTATCTATCTATCTATCTATCTATCTATCTATCTATCTATCTATCTATCTATCTATCTATCTATCTATCTATCTATCTATCTATCTATCTATCTATCTATCTATCTATCTATCTATCTATCTATCTATCTATCTATCTATCTATCTATCTATCTATCTATCTATCTATCTATCTATCTATCTATCTATCTATCTATCTATCTATCTATCTATCTATCTATCTATCTATCTATCTATCTATCTATCTATCTATCTATCTATCTATCTATCTATCTATCTATCTATCTATCTATCTATCTATCTATCTATCTATCTATCTATCTATCTATCTATCTATCTATCTATCTATCTATCTATCTATCTATCTATCTATCTATCTATCTATCTATCTATCTATCTATCTATCTATCTATCTATCTATCTATCTATCTATCTATCTATCTATCTATCTATCTATCTATCTATCTATCTATCTATCTATCTATCTATCTATCTATCTATCTATCTATCTATCTATCTATCTATCTATCTATCTATCTATCTATCTATCTATCTATCTATCTATCTATCTATCTATCTATCTATCTATCTATCTATCTATCTATCTATCTATCTATCTACCTACCTACCTACCTACCTACCTACCTACCTACCTACCTACCTACCTATCTATCTATCTATCTATCTATCTATCTATCTATCTATCTATCTATCTATCTATCTATCTATCTATCTATCTATCTATCTATCTATCTACCTACCTACCTACCTACCTGTCTATCTACCTACCTACCTGTCTATCTACCTACCTATCTGTCTATCTATGTATCTATGTATTTATTTATTTATTTATTTATTTATTTATTTATTTATTTATTTGTTTATTTATTTATTGATATTTATGTGCTGGACAACAGCCATTGGCCAATAAAAGTCCAGCACAGTGATACAGTTAATACATTAAAATGAACAACTATGGTACAATTAAATACTTGAGTTAACAACAAAATAAAGAACATAGATTACAATAATTAATTTACAAGAATTAAAACTATAAAATATTAGGATTATTTGTGTATAAGGATTATGCAGATAATATTAGCAAAGACATTGCCATATTCTAATACTTCTATACATTGAATGGATCGAAATCGCCTACATGTAAGTTAGCATGTTTAATACATCTGGAGACCGGCGAGAAGATTTATAATTTCTAATATAGAAGAGTTTGTGATGTCTCATGTCCTTCATAGGAATACGAAGGCTGACACTGTTTTAGAAAGATTGACAATTAAAGTCACCTTTAAGGACCTTACATAAGAATAAGTAATCGAGATCATGACGTCTGGCATACAGGCTTCGACATTTAAAGTGTTCGCATTTTTTATCATAGTTATACTCGGAGTTATTAGGCAGGAATCTGTACGAACATAATGAAATAAATTTCCTCTGAATATTTTCAAGTTTTGCCGAATCAGAACTAGTAATAGAGTTCCAAACTACAGATGCATATTCGAGTTTCGATCTCACTAATGTATAGTATGGTATTAAAAGAGAGTCAGGTGTTGAACAAGAATAAGTAATTGACCGAATTATTCCTAACATTCTTATTGCCTGGTTATAAATATAATCAATGTGGTTGTGAAAATATAATTTATTGTCAATAATAATAATAATAATAATAATAATAATAATAATAATAATAATTACTTACTGGCTTTTAAGGAACCCGGAGGTTCATTGCCGCCCTCACATAAGCCCGCCATTGGTCCCTATCCTGAGCAAGATTAATCCAGTCTCTACCATCATATCCCACCTCCCTGAAATCCATTTTAATATTATCTTCCCATCTACGTCTCGGCCTCCCCAAAGGTCTTTTTCCCTCCGGCCTCCCAACGAATACTATATACATTTCTGGATTCGCCCATACGTGCTACATTTCCTGCCCATCTCAAACGTCTGGATTTAATGTTCCTAATTATGTCAGGTGAACTATACAATGCATGCAGCTCTGTGTTGTGTAACTTTCTCCATTCTCCTGTAACTTCATCCCTTTTAGCCCCAAATATTTTTCTAAGAACCTTATTCTCAAACACCCTTAATCTCTGTTCCTCTCTCAAAGTGAGAGTCCAAGTTTCACAACCATACAGAACAACAGGTAATATAACTGTTTTATAAATTCTAACTTTCAGACTTTTTGACAGAAGACTAGATGACAAAAGCTTCTCAACCGAATAATAACAGGCATTTCCCATAATTATTCTGCGTTTAATTTCCTCCCGAGTATCATTTATATTTGTTACTGTTGTTCCAAGATATTTGAACTTCTCCACCTCTTCAAAAGATAAATTTCCAATTTTTATATTTCCATTTTGTACAATATTCTCATCACGAGACATAATCATATACTTTGTCTTTTCGGGATTTACTTCCAACCCTATCTCTTTACTTGCTTCAACTAGAATTTCCGCTTTTTCCCTAATCGTTTGTGGATTTTCTCCTAACATATTCACGTCATCCGCATAGAATAATAATAATAATAATAATAATAATAATAATAATAATAATAATAATAATAATAATAATAATAATAATAATTCACCCTCAAATCAAGTTATAGCAGTTACATTCGTTCTTGCAGTAAATTTAATCTTAAAGTTTCGAAACTATTTCATACACAGAGGATGATAAAATATGGCGTTGTCTGCTCTCAACGTAGCAAGTGAAGCACTCCGAATGCTGTACAGAAGTCTAATTCGATGGCTTATGAAAGAGAACTAGAGACGTTATTGAGAAAATTGGAGTTGGCCTATCTTCACTCGACTTCCAGGTACGTACATCCATTTCGCTTTCACTCCTGGATGTGTACAACTTCCCTACAACTTCTGCAAACTCGTTCACAATCTTCCGAATGTGAAAAGTTCTCAGAAGTTACTCAGAACGAGAGGACGATGTCTTCCTCCAGTCACACAAATGGAAAACAAAAATGTGTTCACTGATTACTTTACAAACTTTCCAAGGAATTCAGCTCTCAAGTACGAACAATAAATCTTTAACGGAATATTGGATCTAATGAAAAGAGCATCCCTCTGTTCATTTTGAAGTAAATGAAGTTTTCTTTCAAGTGAAAACAAAAATGTTGAAAACTTCGGAAATAAAATAATCATACAACTGAATCTTTACGCAAGAGAAGAGAAATTAAATTTTAGAACAACAGTCTGGCAGCTAACAAAAGATGCTCCAATAATTTCAAGGGAAAAATTGTTCCGGTGCCGGGTATCGATCCCGGGACCTCTGGTTGAACGTACCAGCGCTCTTACCAACTGAGCTACCCGGGAACTCCACCCGACACCGTCTCATCTTTTCCCTTTATATCCACACAACTCGCGTGGGCTGACGAAACGCCAGAGACCCACATCGAGTGCACACAAACTCTGTGTGACTTGGAATTGTGGTTCTCTGTTAACGAACACAGTAACGTATATATTATGCAAATCTAGTCTTTCAGGTGAAGCTCCCTGTAAAGCAGATTTGAATAATTTCAAGAGAAAAATTGTTCCGGGGCCGGGTATCGATCCCGGGATCATATGCAAGTCTGCTTTACAGGGAGCATTACCTGAAAGACTACATTTGCAAAGATGCTCCACTTTTGGCCAGTTTGTCCAAGTAATTTTTAATTTTGCTTAACGAATGTTAAATTAACAATCTGTTTATTTTTAACGCTTTGTTAATGTATTTTCCATTTGTTCAATAATTTTGTTTAAGATAACCAACACTTAACTATAACGTCTGTTAGCACTATTTTAACTACTCAACAGCAGTTGGTAATGATTGTACACATGTAAGACAATTTTTGATTGGCTAAATGAATCTTTAAATTCTATATTATAGAGTGAGTCATGAAACTTGCATAAAATGACAACCTGTTATAGTAGGCCACGCTCCATAAACAGTTGACAAATGAAAGTTGTAGGTGACGTACTGAATAATAATTACAAAGAAAGGTTATATTTCCTCATTGCTATTATGGATACGGAATACTAAAGAAATAAAATAACACTGTCGTATTTAAACAGTCCAAAGTATTTTTTAAATGTTATATTACCAGTCATATGCTAAACATTACCTACAGAAACACACAAAATATTAATTTCGCAACTTCTGTTCGAACAGCTGTGGAGATATCCGCCGTATTTAACTGTTAAACGAGTTAACTGCCCGACGAAATCCTACATTTAAGATTAACAAACTGTTAACAATCTGTTAAACCAAACTGGTGTTGAAAACATACCTGTTCGAACAGCTGTGGAGATATCCGCCGTATTTAACTGTTAAACGAGTTAACTGCCCGACGAAATCCTACATTTAAGATTAACAAACTGTTAACAATCTGTTAAACCAAACTGGTGTTGAAAACATACAATTTTATTAATTCACAAACTGTTTAGAGTTTAACAATCGTTAAATTTTCTAACAATACTTGGAAAAACCGGCCATAAGAATCAGAAATATAGCTACATGATCTTGGTGGAATTCCAATTTTTGGTCCTAATCTTAATGAATTTTTTAAAAATTAGGTAATACATTTCTATCGTAACAGTTATGAAATTTCTACAATTTCTTTGAAAAATCACAGCTGCGGTTTATCAGTTTATCACATTTCTTCCCTTTGTAAGAGATTATAGTCCACCGCTGTGGAGTAAGGGTTAGCTTGCCTGTCTGTGAAAGGAGCGGGCCCGGTTTCAAATCCTGGTTGCGACAAGTTAACTGGTTGAGGTTTTTTCCGGGGTTTTCCCTCAACCCATTAAGAGCAAATGCTGGGTAACTTTCAGCGCTGGAGTCATTTCGCTGGCATTATCACCTTCACCTCACTCTAACGCTAGATAATCATCGCAGTTGATAAAGCGTCGTAAAATAATAAAAAAGAACAATTTATAAATTTGTTAATCTTTGACTCTACTTATCCAAAACAATAAAAACAAAATGAGGATGAGCATTCAATACGCATTCCATTTGATCAATGTTGTAGGCCTACTAGAAGCTACTTACACAACGCATAGCCACCGAATTAGCACAGACGGTAGATGCTGCTGATCTGGGGTTGCGTTCGGGCGTGGGTTCGATTCCCGCTTGGGCTGATTACCTGGTTGGTTTTTTCCCCGAGGTTATCTACAACCTTAAGCAGAATGTCAGGTAATCTATGGCGAATCCTCCGTCTTATCTCGCCAAATACCATCTCGCTATCATCAATTCTATCGACGCTAAATAACCCAGTAGTTGGCAGAGCGTCGTTAAATAATCAAGCAAAAAAAAAAAAAAAAAAAAAGGAACCAATGAATTGCAGGTAGTATCGACGCAACATCTATAAGGAACATTGCTGTAATTTTCATTAAAATTTTTCCCGAGTGGTATGCAGAAAAAGCCCCATACTTGATTTGGTTCCGATTAAATCACAATTGGGAGTTTTGATTTAAAATAAATACGCGTTAATGTTTTATTAAAAGTCATTACATTTCGTATGAATCATTATAAGAAATATGACTCATGGATAGGCCTACTGAATATGAACAAAATACGTATAATAGTTTTAGAGAAATCTCTGTATTCAGGGAGACAGACGTCATATCCAGAATCACTCTTTTTAGTATCACGGGTGCCGAAAACATGTTTTTTGAGAGTAAAAAAATTCTGAACATTGTATAGCATGAGTTTGCTTTTGGCAGTGTTCTTATTTTATACTGTATAAACTCAAACTAATCATCCCTAATTTCAAAACCCCTGCCTGGCGTGATTGCCTTTTAAACTAAATTTCCAATTCTCTCCAAGATTGCTTTCAATAATGCAATTCTAGAGCACATAATAAACTTTAGTAACATTAGCTGTGAGGTTAAATTTTATCATCACAAAAACTTCAAACAAGTACAAATTCCAATACGATGCACAACAAAGACAATTAACTAAAGCTGTAATGAGATCTTTTAAAATTCTGATTTAACCATGCTGTATCAACTAAGTGATTTAATCGATATACGGCACTGTATCAACTACAACCGTTGAATTCGTGTTATTAATTTTCAAGATAAACCGATAGTAGACGTTATTATCTATCATGTATAAACTTCGAATGTATTAATTTTTGTGAATTCTACCCCTGTTCACATATATCATGTGTGTTTCAAATTATAGTACATAGGGAATTAACATTGCCATAAGAAATTCATGTATAAAAAATTGAAACTGGAATTTCATGTAACTGGTCATGTGTAATAAATTAGAAGGCCTTGTATAAAAGAAGACTATCTACTGATTATTGCCAACTAAATTTCTCTTTGGTGACATATTGAAAAAATGAATTATCGTACTATAGAAGATAAGATTTTATTTATTGAACTGTATGAAGCAATTCTTTGGAAAGGTAAGAGACCCATCTGTATGTAATTACTTGTACAGAATTTTCTCCGATACAGGCTATTCTAATGACAAAAAATGAAATACATAACTGAAAATATAACGTAAAGCCATAATTTATTTTGAATCACATAACCTAAAACTGATAATATGTTGTCAAAGGATCATGTATGACAAGTTGGCAATAATCAGTAGATAGTCTTCTTTTCTACAAAGCCTACAAATTTATTACACATGGCCAGTTACATGAAATTCCACTTTCAACTTTTTTATACAAGGATTTCTTATGGCAGTGTTAATTCCCTATGTACTATAGTTTGAAATACACATAGTATATCAGATTGGCCATTCCCATGTTATGAAATGGTAACATAAACAGAGAAAAATCACCAGAGTCTTCACTGTCGAAAAGGCATTTTTTTTTTTTTTTTGGTAACGACCACTAGATGGAAGTACAGTTGTAAGCTATTACTCCATGCAATTTCACAAGGTTTATAACGTGACTTCTTCTGCAATCGCTAGATGGCAGCATAGTGAAACTGATAAAAGTGATTGTCTTGAAAGTCAATCTGTTATACGTGATCAGGGATTCTACTGACGTGTTGGTCAATTAATTTACAGAAAATATTAAACTTTGAAAATATGCTGTCCCGTAACCTGACATTTTTAAAAAAGATATTAATTTTAAGACCCATGTTTACAGAACTTTTATATCTTGTTTTGATCCATACTACCCTCTCTCTAAATATTGGAAACTTTTTTTCAGAACACTCTGTATAATACACTTGGTTATTTTATAAGAAACTATATTTTTACATTTAACTATAAAATCATAAAACAATGTATGTATAACAGCTGTTGGCTGTGTTATCATCATCATCATCATCATCATCATCATCATCATCATCATCATCATCATCATCATCATGTGTTATGCCGTGTGGTCTGTTTTAGGAATTCGATCCATCTTTTTTGCGGACGTCCAACTGATCTTTTCCTTGGCGCTCTGTAACGAAGTATCATTTTTGGGATTCTGCTGTAATTCGTCCTGTGAACATGGTTTATCCATTTTCTCTTTTTGTTCCTGGTTGGATGTGTTATAAGTATTTAATTTAATTTTAATTTCGATATTTTACTTTAGATTTTAATTCTGTAACAATGATTATCCAATTTTCAACATAACTTATTATGCCATTAAGTTGTCTTGTAGAGAGGCAAAATAGTACATTATGCAACGAGCCTATAATGGTAGTAATTAAGACGCGAGTATGTTTGTTTATGAAACGAGCGCAAGCGAGTTTCACAATTTTCATACGAGCGTCTTAATTACCATTATAGGCAAATTTCATACGACTTTTTATGCTCAACCATATTTCTAACTTGAAATTATTCAGAAGTATTCATGTTATGGTTATCTAAGTGAAGAGCGGAACTGACCTTCTAAATTGTGAGATGTGCGCAGACGCGAAAGTATTGATTTTTTCCGAGGGACAAATGTCATTTTTAGTAGGTTATTTTACGAAGCTTTATCAACATCTTAGGTTATTTAGCGTCTGAATGAGATGAAGGTGATAATGCCGGTGAAATGAGTCCGGGGTCCAGCACCGAAAGTTACCCAGCATTTGCTCATATTGGGTTGAGGAAAAACCCAGGAAAAAACCTCAACCAGGTAACTTGCCCCGACCGGGAATCGAACTCGGGCCACCTGGTTTCGCGGCCAGACGCGCTGACCATTACTCCAAAGGTGTGGACTAAATGTCATTGACATTGATATAATCTAGAGAATAACATGAAGAGTAATATTGACATAACCTGGAAATTGATTTAGAATTGAAAAACGAGATGACAAATTGAATTTATTTGAATATTATTTACAATTAACGCTAATTATTATAGTAACAGAACATAACCTTCTGCGACAGTATTTGATTTCCAGCCTCCGTGACGTTTCGCTAATTGTCTTTCGATTGCATATCCGAGAATAATCGATACTTGCGGTTTTATAATGGTACAATAGTGATTTCTCATTGTCTGAACAACTGAACTATAATGAATAGGTGTACTTTAATGAGGTGCATTAAAGGACTACTACCAGGTGTATAATTACTACATTTCGGCATGATCGAGTATAAACATTGGTCAAATGAAATGTGTAATTCATTGATAAGTTATTCATTTTGTTTTACCGCGCAGCGACATCTTAATGGGCTTATACTCGCTTTAATTTCAAGCAATAACAGTTGACTGTGATGGGAATCATTGCAACTATTTTTTTTTCGGAAGAATGACGCTGTTGGAAGTAAATGGCTGTTGCCTTGACGACAGGAGGTCCATAACGGTCTCCACGATTTATCGAATGCCTGTTCACTGCGACGGCCATTTTCGTCACCCTAAGAATAGAGTTCCATTAGCGTCAGGCTACAAGAGAAAGGGCGAATGTTAGGCGCCAAACGCGATTTCTGTTAGTACTCGTATTATACGGAACAGAAAAGCTACAGTGTGTGTCAAAATTCAGTAAACAACATTACCAATTTGTGGAATACATAAATAAGTAAAGTTCGTTTTTTTTTTTTTTGTTAAATTACCAAAAAGAGGACCAGACTCTTAACTGCCTAGGGGTCCGGGACTCTATGCCCGGGCATGCAGCTAGGGAAATACAGGGACATCACTTTATTTTTAATTGCATTTTTATTGTATATTCCTTTCTGAATGTACTTGACTCCCACCCCTTTCACTAATGTCCCTGCTCCCGTCAGCCACACAAACTTACGGCCGCTGTTACATTCGAAGTTTGTTAGCAGTGAAGTAAACAGTCCAGAGTATAGTGTGTTTCAGAAATATGGTTGCGTTTTCTATAGAAGAAAGAGCCTGTATTATTGAAGCTTATTTCCAGGGGTAGGTATTTATGGAGATTAACTTTATCATTTGTGTTTTTTAATACTGGTATTGTTGGAGATTGATTTGTACTTTTGTTGGATATTAATGGAAATTTTGAAAAATACTATTATTTTGAAATTGGAGTATTAACTCAGTATGAATATTACTTTCCAAATAATTAATATTAAAGGTTCGTTGGATTCTGGTAAAGGTGTGGTATGGCCAATAGACAATATTTGTTGGATTGAGACTGTATTTAACACACATGCATTAAACACAAAAAAAAATTGCAGCCCTCAAATTAGCATTTTCAAATTATTAGTGAAATGTTGAATTCTCCGTCTTTTTTGTTCACTAATGTAATCAGAACACCTGAAATACCATGTAATGTAGCCTACTTCGATATTATAACAAATTAAAAAGAAAAAAATAGTCCGAAAAAAGAACTCAGAACATGAAATTCGCTATAAAACGACACAATAATAATAATTCGCGAATGTGTTCATATTTCGCTATTAGAACTCTATTTCGCGATTTGTCGTGATTGTTTTATCCGCATACTATTAATCAGAATCACTTAATTCGTAAAGATTAGTAAAAATCTATTGCATATCTATTATGTCGTGATTTTCGCGATCTCCATAAACACCTGGCCCTGCTTATTTCGCACAGGTACGGTGTGTAGCATGACTGAATAACTTTATCTCTGTGGACTGAGCAGAAGTGAAATTAGAGTTATCGAAAGTACGGTAATATGCTGAATAAAGTAGCCATTACATAATGAATACAACCGCCTGAAGCGTTGAGTTTGTGAAAAAAAAACTGTTACTACTCTACTGTATTTTGATAAAATACCGTAAAAGTAATAAACAAACTGAAAATTGTAATATAGCATTTCCCTGTAACATAAGTGGATACACTACTTTTCTCTCCTCCTATAGCTAGTAAAATGATTTGTTTACATATTGCACTAGTAACACCAAACTCCTGTAATGGAAGGGGGCAATAGTCTTTCCGAGTATAGCCAGGTTAATGTTAAAAATGTTGGTAAAAATAAAGTGATGTCCCTGTATAATATTTTAGGCAGTTTCCGAAGGACAAGATTTTTATAACGTCTAGTGGCTAGAGCGCTGGACTTAATTCTGTGCACCTGGGTTCGATTCCGGAGTATCCCCGATTTATAAGTTGTGTTGGGCATATCTGTGGTCCAGTTAACACAGTGGATTCCTCCGGGAGCTCCGGTTCCCTGTGGCATCCCAACAAATCCCCCTCATCATCTCATCTCATCGTGGGTGTAGAGTAGACCAGCCTCCTATGACACACCCTGGGCAACGACTCTGTCGGTAAATTGGTCTACACAACCTGGCTTCATATGAGTTAATGAAGAAACAGTCAACTACCCGCCATTATCATATATATATATATATATATATAGATAGATAGATAAGATTAGATAGATAGATAAGATTAGATAGATAGATAAGATTAGATAGATAGATAAGATTAGATAGATAGATAAGATTAGATAGATAAGATTAGATAGATAAGATTAGATAGATAAGATTAGATAGATAAGATTAGATAGATAAGATTAGATAGATAGATAGATAGATAGATAGATAGATAGATAGATAGATAGATAGATAGATAGATAGATAGATAGATAGATAGATAGATAGATAGATAGATAGATAGATAGATAGATAGATAGATAGATAGATAGATAGATAGATAGATAGATAGATAGATAGATAGATAGATAGATAGATAGATAGATAGATAGATAGATAGATAGATAGATAGATAGATAGATAGATAGATAGATAGATAGATAGATAGATAGATAGATAGATAGATAGATAGATAGATAGATAGATAGATAGATAGATAGATAGATAGATAGATAGATAGATAGATAGATAGATAGATAGATAGATAGATAGATAGATAGATAGATAGATAGATAGATAGATAGATAGATAGATAGATAGATAGATAGATAGATAGATAGATAGATAGATAGATAGATAGATAGATAGATAGATAGATAGATAGATAGATAGATAGATAGATAGATAGATAGATAGATAGATAGATAGATAGATAGATAGATAGATAGATAGATAGATAGATAGATAGATAGATAGATAGATAGATAGATAGATAGATAGATAGATAGATAGATAGATAGATAGATAGATAGATAGATAGATAGATAGATAGATAGATAGATAGATAGATAGATAGATAGATAGATAGATAGATAGATAGATAGATAGATAGATAGATAGATAGATAGATAGATAGATAGATAGATAGATAGATAGATAGATAGATAGATAGATAGATAGATAGATAGATAGATAGATAGATAGATAGATAGATAGATAGATAGATAGATAGATAGATAGATAGATAGATAGATAGATAGATAGATAGATAGATAGATAGATAGATAGATAGATAGATAGATAGATAGATAGATAGATAGATAGATAGATAGATAGATAGATAGATAGATAGATAGATAGATAGATAGATAGATAGATAGATAGATAGATAGATAGATAGATAGATAGATAGATAGATAGATAGATAGATAGATAGATAGATAGATAGATAGATAGATAGATAGATAGATAGATAGATAGATAGATAGATAGATAGATAGATAGATAGATAGATAGATAGATAGATAGATAGATAGATAGATAGATAGATAGATAGATAGATAGATAGATAGATAGATAGATAGATAGATAGATAGATAGATAGATAGATAGATAGATAGATAGATAGATAGATAGATAGATAGATAGATAGATAGATAGATAGATAGATAGATAGATAGATAGATAGATAGATAGATAGATAGATAGATAGATAGATAGATAGATAGATAGATAGATAGATAGATAGATAGATAGATAGATAGATAGATAGATAGATAGATAGATAGATAGATAGATAGATAGATAGATAGATAGATAGATAGATAGATAGATAGATAGATAGATAGATAGATAGATAGATAGATAGATAGATAGATAGATAGATAGATAGATAGATAGATAGATAGATAGATAGATAGATAGATAGATAGATAGATAGATAGATAGATAGATAGATAGATAGATAGATAGATAGATAGATAGATAGATAGATAGATAGATAGATAGATAGATAGATAGATAGATAGATAGATAGATAGATAGATAGATAGATAGATAGATAGATAGATAGATAGATAGATAGATAGATAGATAGATAGATAGATAGATAGATAGATAGATAGATAGATAGATAGATAGATAGATAGATAGATAGATAGATAGATAGATAGATAGATAGATAGATAGATAGATAGATAGATAGAACTTTATTGTCGATGGCATAATGTATGCATAGACATGGTCAAATATATACAATTTCAATTTAATGTAAAATAAGTCAAATATAAAAAAAAACATTATTCATTTCATGTGTGTGTGTGTTTTTTTATATTAACTATACTAATACTCAACTAAGAATAGTTGTAAATGTAAGAGATAATATATTTATTTATATATTTACCTAATTGTTTAATTATTTATCTATTTATTTATTTAGGATACTTATTTTTCATTTAATATTTAACATTTATTTTACTTCGGAATATGTATTATGTGACTTTCTTGTGTTAAATTCTATCGTACCTAATTTACATGTTTCGACCTTTTATGGGTCATCTTCAGAACTGGTCGTTGTTGGTCTTGGCGCCTCTTGTTCTGTTTCCTGTGAGGGTGTGTTCGTGTGGTGTAATGTAGAGTCAAAGAGTGTGTGTGTTCTGAAGTTGAGTTGTGTGTTGAGAATTTCGTTGGGGTGTGTTTTCGTGTGTCTGTATATTTCATATTGTTCCAGTGTGTTGAGTTTCTTGCTTTTTGGTTGGATGTGTAGAATTTCCATCCCTATGTTGATATCACTGTAGGTGTGGTTAGCATTTGTGATGTGTTTTGCATACGTGGAGGTGTTTTGTAATTTTGTTATGGTTGTGATGTGTTCTTTGTAACGTGTTTGAAATGATCTGCCTGTCTGTCCTATGTAGAAGTTATTGCAGGTGTTACATTTCAGTTTGTATACGCCTGTGTGGTTGTATTTGGTTTTTTGTGTGTTGAGATGTTTTTGTAGAGTGTTATTTGTTCTATATGCGATGTCGTAATTTAATTTCTTGAATGAGGTTGCAATTTTGTGTGTGTGTGTTTTTTTTTGTATGTTAGTGTGATGTATTTTTTGTGTTCTTGTGCTTGTGTTGTATTCTTATGTTTTATTTTAATTTCATTTATATATATATGTACTTAATTATTTACTCATTTATTCGTCTATTTATCTGTTCATATATTTATTTTATTAATTTATTCAATTAATTTAATTAGTTGGTTCATTTTATTTATTTTATTTTTTATCTATTTACATAATTATATATAGTGCTGCATTCATTTATCATCTATTTATTTATTTATCTATTTATCTATTCATCTATTCATTTATTAAATTATTTAATGTTATTTATTTACATATTTACTTAATCATCCTTAGCTATAATTAGTAATCATTTGTACCCAACAAAATTTTTATTGTAAATGATTTCCTACGTTTTCTTATCTTAATGTTGTTTATTTTTCTTTCCAAGTGTCACAAAATTGTTTTGTTTACTTATTATTCTTTATGAATTGATTAATAGGCCGATCTATCGAACCCTTATTTAGGGCGGCTTTTGTTTCTACAAATTATCTCTCTTTAGTTAATTATTTATTTATTTAGGCTACTTATTTTTTACTTAAAATTTAACATTTATTTCAATTCAATTTTTAATATGTATTTATTTTTTTATTTACTCATTTATTCGTCTATTTATCTGTTCAATATTAATTGTATTAATTCATTCAATTAATTTAATTAGTTAGTTCATTTTATTCATTTTATTTTTATTTATTTACATAATTATATATACTGCATTTATTCATTCGTCATTTATTTATTCATCTATTTATCTATTCATCTATTCATTTACTTAATTATTTATTTATTTATTTATTTATTTATTTATTTATTTATTTATTTATTTATTAAGATTAAGAGTCTATTTCATAGTTTAACCGAGACTATTTTGAGTACCTACTCGAAACAATTTTAGAGCCTAACATTTCGAAGTATATTACAATGTAGGCTATATCACATTTTTAGGATGTTAAAGTGTTCATAATAATCAGGGAAAGGATTTATATGTAAATACATATTTACTTATAAAGCTAATATAATTTATATTTTGCATTATCTTTATATTTCACAATGTGTAGGGTTGAAAAATCCTACTTTTATTTTCCATATTTTTCCATATTTTAGAGTTTAGTACATATTTTCGTTAATTTCCATATATTTTCCATATTTCATATAAAACAGTCCATATTATATTAGGTTTAACAATAAAACAAAACAAAATTCCATTAACTTTTAAAAATACATTTCAACAATAGAGATTTAAACACATGTTCAGTAATCCCTTTAACATCAGAGTTATTTGAAAATTAGCAGTCCTATCAACAATGGGAAAGTAAGTTACAAAACTGTATTAATTTAATTTAAAATTTTTAACAGACTTCAGTTGTGCAGCTCAACAGTTAAATGCCAGTCAGAGTACACATAGGTTCAGTTTTGTAAATCATACTATAAAGACGGTAAATATGCCAAAAGTACGTCATTCAGTCAATTTAAAATCAAAACTAACAAGTTACATTTCAGAATTTAAAGAAGATGGTTTATCAACTGACAATAAAATATTATTTTGTAATTTGTGTCAGTGTGCAGTATCATCTACACAAAAGTTCCTGGTGCAACAACACATTACAACTAGTAAACATCAGGCCAACAAACAACTAAATTCCAAGCAGAGACAATTGTTTTTAACACAACCAACAACATCGAATGTAAGATCTGAGTTTAACATCGACCTGTGCCGTTCTCTCATCTCTGCTGATATTCCTCTCTACAAACTAAAGAATAAGGTCTTCAGGGAATTCCTTGAAAAATATACTCAACATACAATCCCGGATGAGTCAACACTTAGGAAGACGTATGCTCCATCCATCTACGATGAGACAATACAGAAGATAAGAGATGAAATTAAAGATAGTTCAATTTGGGTTTCCATTGATGAGACTCCCGACAAAGAAGGTAGACTTGTTGGTAATGTAGTTATCGGTTTGTTAAGTGAACAATATTCTGAACGAATTCTTTTACATTGTGATGTTCTAGAAAAGTGCAATAACAAAACTATAGTTAAACTGTTCAACGAAGCTATGGGTATCCTGTGGCCAAAGGGTATTATGTACGATAATGTGTTATTCTTTATTAGCGATGCTGCCCCTTATATGGTCAAAGCTGGACAAGCATTATCTGTTGTATATCCTAAATTGACTCATTTTACTTGTGTGGCGCATGCATTTCATCGTGTGGCAGAAGTGGTCAGAGACAATTTCCCTAAAGTAGATTTGTTGATTTCATCAGTGAAAAAAGTATTTCTCAAAGCTCCCAGTAGAGTTAACGTGTTGAAAGAAATGTACCCTGAAATTCCATTGCCACCAAAGCCAATTTTAACTAGATGGGGTACATGGCTAGAAGCAGTTGAATATTATGCCGAACATATAGACTCTATTAACAATGTTCTCCTTGCATTGGACTCTGAAGATGCAGTCTCAATTGATACTGCGAAAACAGTTACCTGTGACATAAGTGTGAAGAATGACTTAGCTCACATTCAGCATACATTTTCATGCATCATAAAAACGCTCAAAAGTCTCCAAAATAGGCACCTTTCACTATCTGAAAGTTTTGAAATTATAAATAGTACTGTGGAACAACTGAATCGTGGTAGAGGTAAAGTTGCAGATGCAGTAAGAGCTAAGGTGGACACTGTACTTTCAAAAAACCCTGGATATGAAGAACTACAAAAGGTTGTTGCTGTGATGAGTGGTGAATCAACAGTGAAGATTAACTTGGACTTATCCCCAGCAGACATTGTGAAATTGAATTATGTACCAGTTACTTCTTGTGACGTCGAACGCTCTTTTAGTCAGTATAAATCTATCCTCAGAGACAATAGAAGAAGATTCACTTTTCAGCACTTGAAAGAAATGTTTGTAACCTATTGTTATGGTAACAGACAATAAAAATTGTGTTTTGTTGAAACTACATTGGAAGATAAGGTACGTCCATTATATTTTTTGTTTAGTTTGATTAAAATGTACCAATATTTAACGTACATAGTCATTTTTTTATAATTTTAAGTCCATATTTAATTCCATATTTTGGTAAAAATCCATATTTAATTCCATATTTTGGTAAAAATAACTACATATATATTTACATATTTCATATATTTTTAGTCCATATAAATCCGTTCCCTGATAATAATCTTCAAAATAATAAATCCATCACTACGCAATGTAGCTGATAATTTACATCATTTGGACTGCGAGCGTGCCAAAACAAAGGCGTCCGCCAAGTCACTGCATATTTCAAGTCACGGTCGCTTGTTTGTATCTCCGAGAATCGGCGCACGTACTGGTGAAGTCGGGTAAATGATGGGGGCATAGACTTTAAATCTAGGTCGTATAAAAAGATCATACAAAGAAATATCCGTTTATGGATGTAAGAAGTGCGGCAAACCTGACTGTTGACCTCTCCACTATCTCACGTGCGTGCAGCAGAGAGTGGCGAGCTGCGTGCGGCCCTGAAAGCAGAGAGCTCGTCCGATCACGCACGATTTCTTTACCAAGTCTGATGCATCCTGCAGTCCCTGATGCTATTTGGTTTAGCTTGTCGTGTTTGCCTAATCCACTTTTTTAGCCACACAAATTGTAGGAATATGATAGGAAGATAATGGAGCAATGGTGTAATAACCTTTGCCATATTAAGCCAACTGAAGTGCTTTGTGTGGAGTGTGGCATTAAAGCTTTTATCGTCCAGTCTGCTGTCAAAAAATCTGAAAGTTAGAATTTATAAAACAGTTATATTACCGGTTGTTCTGTATGGTTGTGAAACTTGGACTCTCACTTTGAGAAAGTTTGAGAATAAGGTGCTTACGAAAATATTTGGGGCTAAGAGGGATGAAGTTACAGGAGAATGGAGAAAGTTACACAACACAGAACCGCACGCATTGTATTCTTCACCTGACATAATTAGCAACATTAAATCCAAACGTTTCAGATGGGCAGGGCATGTAGCACGTATTGGCGAATCTAGAAATGCATATGGAGTGTTAGTTGGGAGGCCGAAGGGAAAAAGACCTTTAGGGAGGCCGAGACGTAGATGGGAAGATAATTTTAAAATGTATTTGAGGGAGGTCGGATATGATGATAGAGACTGGATTAATCTTGCTCAGGATAGGGACCAATGGCGGGCTTATGTGAGGGCGGCAATGAACCTCCGGGTTCCTTAAAAGCCAGTAAGTAAGTAAGTAAGTAAGTAAGTGGCATTGTATGGGGCAGAAACATGTACATTACGACGAAGTGAAGAGAAGCGAATAGAATCATCTGAAATGTAGATATGGAGAAGAATGGAGCGTGTGAAATGGACAGAAAGAATAAGAAATGAAGCTGTGTTGGAAACAGTAGGTGAAGAAAGGATAATGCTGAAACTTATCAGGAAGAGAAAAAGGAATTCGTCACTGGCTGAGAAGAAACTGCCTAATGAACGATTCACTGGAAAAAATAGTGAACGGGAGAAAAGTTCGGGCAGAAGAAGATATCACATGATAGACGGCTTTAAGATGTAAGCTTATGGCTTATATGTGGAGACTAAGAGGAAGGCAGAAAGTAGAAAAGATTGGGGAAAGCTGGGTTTGCAGTGAAAGACCTGCCCTGGGGCATATCAGGAATTATGCAAAAGATATTTTAATTACAATATGACTTTAGGAGACTAGAGCTTCTTATCATTGTTTTTACGAACAAAAGAAGTCAGATAATCACTTAGCAACGACAGAATAAACAAAACACAGTTGACTTCAAGGCAGGGAAAGAAAATATGTGTGTTGTGATTTGCAAATTTTTAAAATGTAACATCAGTTCAACGTCGTTTCGAGTATAATGTTCGAAGAGCTCAGAATTACAGTTACATAAAGTTATAGTACTACACTGCTGAAGAAAGTGGATCTGTTAATATGCCAGGCACTGGTGGCCATAGGCGTGTTCTCGAAAGCGAAGCTGTTATTAGCGCTTGTATCACAGAAAGTCTCAAGAATGTTTTTCATACTACAGCTACAACAGAAAAACAACACGGGCAAGGTTTTCCAGCAAGATGGCGCATCACTTTACTGACGAAAAGAAGTACGTGAATAACATTCGATATCAACTGGTGAGATCGTGGTGGCCAAGTACAGGGCGTCCAAATTCCCCAGACCTGACATCACCTGATTTCTTTGTTTGGGGTTTTGTGAAGAACGTCTATGAACAGCGACCCAGGGACACTGACAATCTCAAAGCAAAGATTAATTCAACTTTTGGGGAAACTACCCCTGAGATATTACATCCCACAAGGGAGAACTAAGTTGTACAATATGAATTGTGTTGTGTACGTAATGGTAGCACGTTGATGTCTAATATGGGTAGAACTACTAGAGGTCCACACCTGTGGAGTAACGGTCAGCGCGTCTGGCCGCGAAATCAGGTGGCCCGGGTTCGATTCCCGGTCGGGGCAAGTTACTTGGTTGAGGTTTTTTCCGGGGTTTCCCCTCAACCCAAGATGAGCAAATACTGGGTAACTTTCGGTGCTGGACCCAGGATTCATTTCACCGACATTATCACCTTCATCTCATTCAGACGTTAAATAACCTAAGCTGTTGATAAAGCGTCGTAAAATAACCTACTAAAATAAAAAAACTACTAGAGTCATGAGCAATCCATTGTTATAAATCTTAATTTTTATTTTTTAGAAAAACCAGGTATACATAATCTTAATCTATAGATTTTTCTGTCACTTGTCTAGTCTCCATTTCTTTGCACACATTTTTCCCGCCGTTCTGTAAGTTTGAAAATTCCCTTGCTGTAGAAGTCCGTTTCATCTTCCCGAAGACACTGGGGCACTGCTTTCCGGATTTCCTCCAGCGTTTCGTAGCGTTGACCTCATAGCTGCTCCTTTACAGAACCGAAAAGATGCCAAGTCGGGACTGTAGGGAGACTGCGGAAGAGTTTCCCACCCAAATGTTCTGATTTTCTCCACGGTGACACGATCAGTGTGAGGCCACGCGTTATCGCGTTGCAGGATGATCTTCTTTCCAGGACGTTTCTCGCGCAATGCACGACGGAGCTTCAAAACTGTCTGAATATAGCGGACAGCATTTATGGTCTGTCCAGGTTCAAGAAATTCAACCAAAATGCATCCCAGAACTCATCAACTCTTTCCTTCTTGCGTTCCGTGGAGGCAGCTCGAGGGCGACCGCTACGAGGCTCATCTTGGATGCTCGTGTTCCCATCTTCGAAATGTTTCACCATCTCCTAACACTGCTGGGCCCTCTCCGTATGCACGCTGAAGTCTGAGGTGAATTTCAGCTGCAGATTTTTCTTGTTTAACAAGGAATTTAATGACAGCACGCTGTCGAAACGAACCATCGTTGCCGACCATTTTGCAAACATTGCCTGCGGTCACATGATAGAAGTGAATGACGTCACAGTATGTCAATACATAGTGTCAAGTTTGTAGATTATGATCATATAATCTTTTTTTTTACATTGTTGAAATTTAAATTATGCAATGTGTTGCTCTTGACTTTCTGTACGACCCTCTGTAGCATGCTTCTGAAATGTATTTACAGATTACTAAAAAATAAATAACAACGGTTATCATGTTACTGTATTTTTATATTATGTCTTTTCAAACGAATCACCCTGTATTGCTACGTGATGGAATTGCAACATTTACAATCAACTAGACCCCATTTCCGTCCCATATTACTATGTCGGGTTTTGTGAATAACAGCTTCAACATTTCCATATTTAATTTTGGGGTTAGTTCATGTTCATTATTTACTAGTTCCCATTTTTATGTGGGTACTTTCACAAATACCACAGCGGGCTTGCAAACATACTACTCTGTCATGTAACTATATAACCGCCTTCAGCAAACTGTGGGACATGGGGATATTTGGAGTTATATGGTTTCATATATTCTTTTTATGAATTTGTTTGAACGATGTCAAGTAAATTATTGTCATGGTTCCCTTCCGTTTTAAATATTTCGTTCCCTTTATTAAGTCCGTTGTTACAGCCCTGTTAAGTAGGCTACAGCTCACTAGTTATCCATGAGCATATTTTCATCTCTTGTTCAGTCACATTTTATTTCGTTCTTTATGTATGCCCAACTTATGAGGTAAAGGAGGATAAGTGTGCACACCTAGTGTGTAGTCTGTAGAATCTATTGTATTATAGACGAAATATTGAAAAATTGTTTAATGAATGACAATATTATATGGGTCTTTAGGAGAAGATAATAAATAATTTAAATTTGATTTTATTTAAAGGAGGCAAATGTACACTCTTGAAATTAAACACAGAATAAATATGGGAAATTAATGTTATTATTCGGTTGAGAAGCTTTTATCATCCAGTCTGCTGTCAAAAAATCTGAAAGTTAGAATTTATAAAACAGTTATATTACCGGTTGTTCTTTATGGTTGTGAAACTTGGACTCTCACTTTGAGAGAGGAACAGAGATTAAGGGTGTTTGAGAATAAGGTGCTTAGGAAAATATTTGGGGCTAAGAGGGATGAAGTTACAGGAGAATGGAGAAAGTTACACAACACAGAACTGCACGCATTGTATTCTTCACCTGACATAATTAGGAACATTAAATCCAGACGTTTGAGATGGGCAGGGCATGTAGCACGTATGGGCGAATCCAGAAATGCATATATAGAGTACCTACCTACCTATCTATCTACCTACCTACACCCACCTATCTATCTACCTACCTACACCCACCTATCTATCTACCTACCTACCTACACCTACCTATCTATCTACCTACCTACCTACACCCACCTATCTATCTATCTACCTACCTACGTATCTACCTACCTAGCTACCTACCTACACCTACCTACCTATTTATCTATCTATCTATCTATCTATCTATCTATCTATCTATCTATCTATCTATCTATCTATCTATCTATCTATCTATCTATCTATCTAGTTATTTATTTATCCTGGTTGGGAGAAGTTATTGGGCTGAGGTTTCTTCCCTCAACCCATTTAGAGCAAATGCTGGGTGACTTTCAGCTTGGACCCTGGACTCATTTCGCTGGCATTATCACCTTCATGTCACTCAGACGCTAGTTGATAAAACGTCGTAAAATAACCAATTAAAAAATCAGTCAGCCAACTGAACCATCGCTCCGAATATAAATAAAAGCACCAATCCAATGACTACGTGTATTCACTCAATCATCTCCAGCCAAGTTTGTAATATCCATTAACCTCCCCTCCGCCGTGTAATTCCCAGCCTGAGCGGCTGGCGGGGCAGGGGGGGGGGGAAGTGAACAAATCCAATAATCGTTCCCAGTTACTGTTCTTCAAGAGCTCTTGTCCCACCACTCTCCTTGGCAACCATCTCGCGCGCTTGGAGACGCAGTCTCGTGCCAAGACTAGCGACAGTAGTGACACAAATAGTTGACTGCAGCAATGCGTAAACTAGAATGCAGGGCCTCCTGCATGACGCACACGGCCTGCTGCAGTTGTGAACAAACCGTCCACAAGACTATTTCATTGTCAAGTATGCAATATGAGGATCTTGTCTAGGTCACTGTTTAAATTGTGCTGATAGGTAAAATTTATTTATTTATTTATTATTTTGCTAATAATTGTAACATAAATTATAAAATATACAGAGAAACTTTAGCTCATCCCTGAATGAGTAGAACTCGTGCTCAGGGGCGGAATCCTGAATTGAAATTAATAATTATACAATACGATTTGTCTTATGTCTACTGTGCAATTATAATATATAAATTTAAATTTACAGTTTTTCAATTTTTATAAAATCCATACATAACTTTTTTAATTTAATACTAGAACTATTAGAATTGACAAGATTAGGATATTTAAATATAAATTTCTTATATATTTTTGGGCCTAAATTACTACTATGATTAAATACTGTAACAGTGTTGCATTTTGGTTCAAACAATCTTAAAGAATTCATACCTTTTGTTTCATAACTATGGGAATACAATTCAAAATTATTTAGATTTTTATGTATGAATTTTATTAATACTATAATAAATTTTTCTTACGTTAAGTACATTAAAGTCTAAAAACAAATTTTGAGATGGAAAATCAATAGGTTTATGAAGACATATTTTAATTATTTTCTTCTGTAATAAATAAAGTGGATTAAAATTGGATTTAAATAAGCTACCCCATCCTATAATTCCATACATAATTACCGATTGAAATAAAGTTATGTATGGATTTTATAAAAATTGAAAAATTGTAAATTTAAATTTATATATTACAATTGCACAGTAGACATAAGACAAATTGTATTGTATAATTATTAATTTCAATTTAGGAATCCGCCCCTGAGCACGAGTTCTACTCTTTCAGGGACGAGTTAAAGTTTTTTCTGTATATATATATATATATATATATATATATATATATATATATATATATATTACTTTTATGTTACAATTATTAGCAAAATTAATAAATAAATAAATTGAAATTCGATGTCATTTGATTGATACGACATAAAAATGAAAATAAAATGTAAATATCTACTTGGAAGATATTTAGTAATTCCTCACAATTACAAGTGTTTCAAATTCAGTGGAATATGAGAGCCACGACATTTAACCCTGTATAGTTTACGACATATTTTAGTGTCGCTCAACGCCCTCTGTAACAGTTGAGGCGCGACCTCGCGACGCCTTCTGTGTCTGCAACGTTGCAATTACGTCAGCACTGTTTCGCTACACTTCGCCCCATTCTTTTATAATTAGCGCCTCTCATTTTATGCTAATGTTGAGTCTGCATTATAAATAATTTTAAAACACGCAGACCAAAGGGCAATTCCTCTGCAGTGAAGAAACGCACTTGTTAGTAATAAGGATTCATAAAACTTTCAAGAGTCTATTAAAATTCTTCTCTTTTAACGTCAGTAGATCTTTAATTTAAGTCGCAGAAGTCAAGTAATTTGGAATTTTTCATTATTGTTCCTGGAAATTAAAATCCAAACGCTTAATATAAGGATTTAAGTCGCTTATGAAGGGGGGAAATACCTTACAACTTTATGGTTAAAAAATTATATATTTGTTTTTACTTAATATTTTCTTTATATAAACTCTTTTCTCTTTCTTGTGACAAACTAATTTCTGTCTCTAATAGTTTGAGATATGCCCTGCAACTTTCCCCATTGTAACTTCATTCATTTAATTCAATTCACGTAATTCAATTCAATTCAATTCATTCCATTCAATTCAATTCCAATTTCAATTCAAATTAAATTTCAATTCAAATTCAAATTCAATTCAATTCAAATTCAAATTCAATTCAATTCAATTCAAATTCAATTCAATTCAATTCAATTCAAATTCATTCATGTTCGTTCGTTCGTTCGTTCGTTCGTTCGTTCGTTCGTTCGTTCGTTCGTTCGTTCGTTCGTTCGTTCGTTCGTTCGTTCCTTCCTTCCTTCCTTCATTCATTCATTCATTCATTCATTCATTCATTTATTTAACCTGGTAGAGATAAGGCTCCATGTATTGTGGGTCCCTATCACCACGGCATGGCGCGTCCTCAGGTTGCGGATAGAGGAGACGGCCTCCAGATATGGAGGGTAGCTGCGAATATATTTAATAAGCAGTCGTGGACAGCCGATAAGGGGTGGTCCTCCAGCTTGGGGGTTGGGCGAAGGGCTAACAACCCATCACCGTAAAAAACAGCTTGTTACGTATCCCCATAATAAGCAAGTAAAGCGATCGGTTTGGAAGTAAATCCCGAAAAGACAAAGTATGTCTCGTGACCAGAATATTGTACGAAATGGAAATAGATTTATCCTTCGAAGAGGTGGAAAAATTCAAATATCTTGGAGCAACAGTAACAAATATAAATGACACTCGGGAGGAAATTAAACGCAGAATAAATGTGGGAAATGCGTGTTATTATTCGGTTGAGAAGCTCTTATCATCCAGTCTGCTGTCCAAAAATCTGAAAGTTAGAATTTATAAAACAGTTATATTACCGGTTCTTCTGTATGGTTGTGAAACTTGGACTCTCACTCTGAGAGAGGAACATAGGTTCAGGGTGTTTGAGAATAAGGTGCTTAGGAAAATATTTGGGGCTAAGCGGGATGAAGTTACAGGAGAATGGAGAAAGTTACACAAAACAGAACTGCACGCATTGTATTCTTCACCTGACATAATTAGAAATATAAAATCCAGACGTTTGAGATGGGCAGGGCATGTAGCACGTATGGGCGAATCCAGAAATGCATATAGAGTGTTAGTTGGGAGATCGGAGGGAAAAAGACCTTTAGGGAGGCCGAGACGTAGATGGGAGGATAATATTAAAATGGATTTGAGGGAGGTGGGGCATGATGATAGAGACTGGATTAATCTTGCACAGGATAGGAACCGCTGGCGGGCTTATGTGAGGGCGGCAATGAACCTTCAGGTTCCTTAAAAGCCATTTGTAAGTAAGTAAGTAAGTAAGTAAGAGATAAGGCCATCAGGCCTTCTCTTCTTTTCCCCTCTATCAGGAGATTACAACTACAATATTAAGAATACAATTATTACAATTATAATTACAATTAATCTTAAATTTACAAATGCAATAAAAATCAAAGTACTAAAAGATTAACTGATTAATAAAAGCTAGACAGTTTATTGTAAAAGTTAAGAAGAGAGAAGCATTTCTTTTATTGATTAAGTATAAATTAAACCTACTCTACGCAGTAAGAAAATGCTTAATAAGTTTGCTTTTGAACGCTACTAAATTCCGACAGTCTCTGATGTCACTGGGTAGGGTATTCCACAAGCGCGAGAGCGAGATTGTGTATGATGATGAATACGATGATGTCTTATGTGTTGGTATGGCTAGTATGCGGCTATTTTGCGTGCGTGTGAAGAGATTATGATATGATGACAGGTAACTGAAACGGGAGGCAAGGTAGGTAGGTGTAGAGGTGTGAAGGACTTGGAAAAGAACAAGAGAATGAAAATTTCTACGTTCGTTAAGCCGTAGCCAGTTTAGAGTTTGGAAGGATGGGGTAATGTGGTCAGCGCGACGGACATCGCAGACGAAGCGAACACAAGAATTATGAACACGTTGTAATCTTTGCGACTGGTTGACATATCATTTCGCTATCCCTTAAAATTTACTTTATATCACTCACTTTTCGAAACTCCAAAATTTACATTTGTTCCTATTATAACTCAAGCAATTTTTTAGAAAAATGAAATTTTGCATACGTGTGTGTATTTCACATCCTGACAAAAACAGGGCTTTCATTTATTTTCAGAACTTCCCAGTTTCAATTTAAACAAAAACACGTCAATTTAGATATTGAGGAGGAAGTCTGAAACCAAGCTTAATTGCATTTTAGATTTAAATATTATGAAAGAGCATTCAATTGTTTATACATATCATTCATTTCTTTTCGCATCTTTTGTTTTCTATCGTCGCCTAGCAACCTGTATTTTTGTTATTGTCAGTTGATTGTAGGATGAAAACACATCTTATTTTGTGTAATTTCCTAAATTTAATCAATAAGGATGATTTATGTTCTCTCTTGAAGGGTATACACCATTTTAATAGTAATATGCGTTACAAGAGCGGTATGTTGACGTTTTCATGGTCGAGGAAAAGATTGAAAAAGCGAAACGTAGTTGAGCTTTTTTAATTTCCGAGAACATGAAAACAAACATATCGCTCGTGTGTCGTACATTATTTTGTGCGAAGATCGTTTATTACATACCTGAAAGGGGAATTTCTAATTAGTTGCAATGAAATTTCCATGTTGGTTTCTGTTTAATAACGGCAACTTCAGAACACCAAAATATCTTTCTTCAACATTGTTGCTATAAAATGTTTTCTGTGTTTACTATACTCCAGCAGGCCGTGATATACGTCTGTCTTTTTTTCCCCCCAGTCTATAAATGCGAACTTAAAACAAACGGTAAGGTTCTGTAATGATTTATTTTTCATTTTAATATTTTAACTATATTATTTATATAACATATTGCAGTAATAACATCGGCATCTGGAATCTTGTTGATTTTTTCACGGCTTCCTTAATGTTACTTGTATCAGGAATGCAATAAGTTCCGTGAAGTAGTAGACTTTACTTAATTTTTGCAAATATTTAAAAACAATAATTAACATTGCAATTTAGGTGAAATTGCAGTGGTAAGTTTCCAATTTATATTTATTACTATGTTAAACGTCTCTAAAAATAATATGTTAAAAGCCTAAAGCAGTAAAATGAATGTCGCGCTTAAGCGGTAAGAAGAGGGAAATTGTTATGTGTGTTACGTTGGGAATACTGAATGTGGTATTTCACACTTACCGCGTATTGGTTCTGTGCGGAAAACAAGCAAATACGCACGATCTCGCACAAAATAATTTCTACACAAACACAACCATTACATGAAAATATGCTGAATAAGTATTTGTAGCTTTATTCTTTTCAGCTCTAATCAACAATAACAACAATACAGGTTGCCAGGCGACGATAGAAAATAAACATGCGAAAACAAATGAATGAGGTGTATAAACAATTGAATGCTCTTTCATATTAAAATTTAGTATAAAAATATGGAGATGTCATTTGAAATTTCAAAGTGAGGGTGGCTGGGGGGGATGGAGGTGAAATCTAATATGCAGTTAAGCCTGGTTTCAGATTTCCCGCTCAATATCTAAATTGACGTGTTTTTAGTTTAAATTTAATTCAATTTAAATACAGTGAAATTTCCCAATAGCGGACACCGCCAGGGAAAAATTAAATGTCCGTTATTGAGAAGTGTCCGCTATTTAGAAAATAGTAAGTATGTATACAGTACATTAAAATTTCTCATACATATTCAACACTATATTTTACATTTCAGTACAGTAGACTGTGAGATTGTTTACAATATTCATCCAGAGAGAAATCATACCAGTAAAGATTTTGTAAATGAAATAAACATCAGTCACTGTGCCACTTCACCTACACAAAGAAATCTAGAATTGCATTCTCAGTGTATGATTTTAAAATAACATCCTTGTTTTCCAGAATTTCACTAATCTTAGTTTTCCCACATTAAACTTTGTGGCCAGCTCACGAACACTTAATTTCTTCTTCTCACTATACTTTACAATATCCACTTTCTCTTTTAGTGACAAACGTCTACGTTTTTGTGACATTTTTAATGTGACTGTACTTCCGAACACTCAACTTCACAAACTAAGAAAGTACGTACAGTATCACAACTAACAACTGTGCTGCTTACCTTCAATAAAGTACAAGGACGTTCAAATGCACGATAATGATTGTTGCAAAGAATTCCGTTACAATTACGTTTAATTTACAACCGTCTTTTTCTGTTTTTCTTTCACGCTGTCCGTTATTTGGAAGTTTTAATTGTTGTTGGAGATACATTTCAGTGTCCGCGTCCGTTATTGAGAATGTCCGCTATTTGGAAGAATTTTATCATAAGGCCCAATGTTATTTTGCAGGGGAATTTTAAAATGTCCGTTATTGAGAATGTCAGCTATTTGGAAGAATTTTATCATAAGGCCCAATGTTATTTTGCAGGGGAATTTTAAAATGTCCGTTATTGAGAATATCCGCTAGTAGGAAGAATTTTATCATAAGGCCCAATGTTATTTTGCAGGGGAATTTTAAAATGTCCGTTATTGAGAATGTCCGCTATTTGGAAGAATTTTATCATAATGCCCAATGTTATTTTGCAGGGGAATTTTAAAATGTCCGTTATTGAGAATGTCCGCTATTTGGAAGAATTTTATCATAAGGCCCAATGTTATTTTGCAGGGGAATTTTAAAATGTCCGTTATTGAGAATGTCCGCTATTTGGAAGAATTTTATCATAAGGCCCAATGTTATTTTGCTGGGGAATTTTAAAATGTCCGTTATTGAGAATGTCCGCTATTTGGAAGAATTTTATCATAAGGCCCAATGTTATTTTGCAGGGGAATTTTAAAATGTCCGTTATTGAGAATATCCGCTAGTAGGAAGAATTTTATCATAAGGCCCAATGTTATTTTGCAGGGGAATTTTAAAATGTCCGTTATTGAGAATATCCGCTAGTAGGAAGAATTTTATCATAAGGGCCAATGTTATTTTTCAGGGGAATTTTAAAATGTCCGTTATTGAGAATGTCCGCTATTTCGAAGAATTTTATCATAAGGCCCAATGTTATTTTGCAGGGGAATTTTAAAATGTCCGTTATTGAGAATGTCCGCTAGTTGGAAGAATTTTATCATAAGGCCCAATGTTATTTTGCAAGGGAATTTTAAAATGTCCGTTATTGAGAATGTCCGCTATTTGGAAGAATTTTATCATAAGGCCCAATGTTATTTTGCAGGGGAATTTTAAAATGTCCGTTATTGAGAATGTCAGCTAGTTGGAAGAATTTTATCATAAGGCCCAATGTTATTTTGCAGGGGAATTTTAAAATGTCCGTTATTGAGAATGTCCGCTATTTGGAAGAATTTTATCATAAGGCCCAATGTTATTTTGCAGGGGAATTTTAAAATCTCCGTTATTGAGAATGTCCTCTATTTGGAAGAATTTTATCATAAGGCCTAATGTTATTTTGCTGGGGAATTTTAAAATGTCCGTTATTGAGAATGTCCGCTAGTTGGAAGAATTTTATCATAAGGCCCAATGTTATTTTGCAGGGGAATTTTAAAATCTCCGTTATTGAGAATGTCCTCTATTTGGAAGAATTTTATCATAAGGCCTAATGTTATTTTGCTGGGGAATTTTAAAATGTCCGTTATTGAGAATGTCCGCTAGTTGGAAGAATTTTATCATAAGGCCCAATGTTATTTTGCTGGGGAATTTTAAAATGTCCGTTATTGAGAATGTCCGCTATTTGGAAGAATTTTATCATAAGGCCCAATGTTATTTTGCAGGGGAATTTTAAAATGTCCGTTATTGAGAATGTCCGCTATTTGGAAGAATTTTATCATAATGCCCAATGTTATTTTGCAGGGGAATTTTAAAATGTCCGTTATTGAGAATGTCCGCTATTTGGAAGAATTTTATCATAAGGCCCAATGTTATTTTGCAGGGGAATTTTAAAATGTCCGTTATTGAGAATGTCCGCTATTTGGAAGAATTTTATCATAAGGCCCAATGTTATTTTGCTGGGGAATTTTAAAATGTCCGTTATTGAGAATGTCCGCTATTTGGAAGAATTTTATCATAAGGCCCAATGTTATTTTGCAGGGGAATTTTAAAATGTCCGTTATTGAGAATATCCGCTAGTAGGAAGAATTTTATCATAAGGCCCAATGTTATTTTGCAGGGGAATTTTAAAATGTCCGTTATTGAGAATATCCGCTAGTAGGAAGAATTTTATCATAAGGGGCAATGTTATTTTTCAGGGGAATTTTAAAATGTCCGTTATTGAGAATGTCCGCTATTTCGAAGAATTTTATCATAAGGCCCAATGTTATTTTGCAGGGGAATTTTAAAATGTCCGTTATTGAGAATGTCCGCTAGTTGGAAGAATTTTATCATAAGGCCCAATGTTATTTTGCAGGGAAATTTTAAAATGTCCGTTATTGAGAATGTCCGCTAGTTGGAAGAATTTTATCATAAGGCCCAATGTTATTTTGCAAGGGAATTTTAAAATGTCCGTTATTGAGAATGTCCGCTATTTGGAAGAATTTTATCATAAGGCCCAATGTTATTTTACAGGGGAATTTTAAAATGTCCGTTATTGAGAATGTCAGCTAGTTGGAAGAATTTTATCATAAGGCCCAATGTTATTTTGCAGGGGAATTTTAAAATGTCCGTTATTGAGAATGTCCGCTATTTGGAAGAATTTTATCATAAGGCCCAATGTTATTTTGCAGGGGAATTTTAAAATCTCCGTTATTGAGAATGTCCTCTATTTGGAAGAATTTTATCATAAGGCCTAATGTTATTTTGCTGGGGAATTTTAAAATGTCCGTTATTGAGAATGTCCGCTATTTCGAAGAATTTTATCATAAGGCCCAATGTTATTTTGCTGGGGAATTTTAAAATGTCCGTTATTGAGAATGTCCGCTATTTGGAAGAATTTTATCATAAGGCCCAATGTTATTTTGCAGGGGAATTTTAAAATGTCCGTTATTGAGAATGTCCGCTATTTGGAAGAATTTTATCATAATGCCCAATGTTATTTTGCAGGGGAATTTTAAAATGTCCGTTATTGAGAATGTCCGCTATTTGGAAGAATTTTATCATAAGGCCCAATGTTATTTTGCAGGGGAATTTTAAAATGTCCGTTATTGAGAATGTCAGCTATTTGGAAGAATTTTATCATAAGGCCCAATGTTATTTTGCAGGGGAATTTTAAAATGTCCGTTATTGAGAATGTCCGCTAGTTGGAAGAATTTTATCATAAGGCCCAATGTTATTTTGCAGGGGAATTTTAAAATGTCCGCTATTGAGAATGTCCGCTAGTTGGAAGAATTTTATCATAAGGCCCAATGTTATTTTCCAGGGGAATTTTAAAATGTCCGTTATTGAGAATGTCCGCTATTTGGAAGAATTTTATCATAATGCCCAATGTTATTTTGCAGGGGAATTTTAAAATGTCCGTTATTGAGAATGTCCGCTATTTGGAAGAATTTTATCATAAGGCCCAATGTTATTTTGCAGGGGAATTTTAAAATGTCCGTTATTGAGAATGTCCGCTATTTGGAAGAATTTTATCATAAGGCCCAATGTTATTTTGCAGGGGAATTTTAAAATGTCCGTTATTGAGAATATCCGCTAGTAGGAAGAATTTTATCATAAGGCCCAATGTTATTTTGCAGGGGAATTTTAAAATGTCCGTTATTGAGAATATCCGCTAGTAGGAAGAATTTTATCATAAGGGCCAATGTTATTTTTCAGGGGAATTTTAAAATGTCCGTTATTGAGAATGTCCGCTATTTCGAAGAATTTTATCATAAGGCCCAATGTTATTTTGCAGGGGAATTTTAAAATGTCCGTTATTGAGAATGTCCGCTAGTTGGAAGAATTTTATCATAAGGCCCAATGTTATTTTGCAAGGGAATTTTAAAATGTCCGTTATTGAGAATGTCCGCTATTTGGAAGAATTTTATCATAAGGCCCAATGTTATTTTGCAGGGGAATTTTAAAATGTCCGTTATTGAGAATGTCAGCTAGTTGGAAGAATTTTATCATAAGGCCCAATGTTATTTTGCAGGGGAATTTTAAAATCTCCGTTATTGAGAATGTCCTCTATTTGGAAGAATTTTATCATAAGGCCTAATGTTATTTTGCTGGGGAATTTTAAAATGTCCGTTATTCAGAATGTCCGCTAGTTGGAAGAATTTTATCATAAGGCCCAATGTTATTTTGCAGGGGAATTTTAAAATCTCCGTTATTGAGAATGTCCTCTATTTGGAAGAATTTTATCATAAGGCCTAATGTTATTTTGCTGGGGAATTTTAAAATGTCCGTTATTGAGAATGTCCGCTAGTTGGAAGAATTTTATCATAAGGCCCAATGTTATTTTGCTGGGGAATTTTAAAATGTCCGTTATTGAGAATGTCCGCTATTTGGAAGAATTTTATCATAAGGCCCAATGTTATTTTGCAGGGGAATTTTAAAATGTCCGTTATTGAGAATGTCCGCTATTTGGAAGAATTTTATCATAATGCCCAATGTTATTTTGCAGGGGAATTTTAAAATGTCCGTTATTGAGAATGTCCGCTATTTGGAAGAATTTTATCATAAGGCCCAATGTTATTTTGCAGGGGAATTTTAAAATGTCCGTTATTGAGAATGTCCGCTATTTGGAAGAATTTTATCATAAGGCCCAATGTTATTTTGCTGGGGAATTTTAAAATGTCCGTTATTGAGAATGTCCGCTATTTGGAAGAATTTTATCATAAGGCCCAATGTTATTTTGCAGGGGAATTTTAAAATGTCCGTTATTGAGAATATCCGCTAGTAGGAAGAATTTTATCATAAGGCCCAATGTTATTTTGCAGGGGAATTTTAAAATGTCCGTTATTGAGAATATCCGCTAGTAGGAAGAATTTTATCATAAGGGGCAATGTTATTTTTCAGGGGAATTTTAAAATGTCCGTTATTGAGAATGTCCGCTATTTCGAAGAATTTTATCATAAGGCCCAATGTTATTTTGCAGGGGAATTTTAAAATGTCCGTTATTGAGAATGTCCGCTAGTTGGAAGAATTTTATCATAAGGCCCAATGTTATTTTGCAGGGAAATTTTAAAATGTCCGTTATTGAGAATGTCCGCTAGTTGGAAGAATTTTATCATAAGGCCCAATGTTATTTTGCAAGGGAATTTTAAAATGTCCGTTATTGAGAATGTCCGCTATTTGGAAGAATTTTATCATAAGGCCCAATGTTATTTTGCAGGGGAATTTTAAAATGTCCGTTATTGAGAATGTCAGCTAGTTGGAAGAATTTTATCATAAGGCCCAATGTTATTTTGCAGGGGAATTTTAAAATGTCCGTTATTGAGAATGTCCGCTATTTGGAAGAATTTTATCATAAGGCCCAATGTTATTTTGCAGGGGAATTTTAAAATCTCCGTTATTGAGAATGTCCTCTATTTGGAAGAATTTTATCATAAGGCCTAATGTTATTTTGCTGGGGAATTTTAAAATGTCCGTTATTGAGAATGTCCGTTATTTCGAAGAATTTTATCATAAGGCCCAATGTTATTTTGCTGGGGAATTTTAAAATGTCCGTTATTGAGAATGTCCGCTATTTGGAAGAATTTTATCATAAGGCCCAATGTTATTTTGCAGGGGAATTTTAAAATGTCCGTTATTGAGAATGTCCGCTATTTGGAAGAATTTTATCATAATGCCCAATGTTATTTTGCAGGGGAATTTTAAAATGTCCGTTATTGAGAATGTCCGCTATTTGGAAGAATTTTATCATAAGGCCCAATGTTATTTTGCAGGGGAATTTTAAAATGTCCGTTATTGAGAATGTCAGCTATTTGGAAGAATTTTATCATAAGGCCCAATGTTATTTTGCAGGGGAATTTTAAAATGTCCGTTATTGAGAATGTCCGCTAGTTGGAAGAATTTTATCATAAGGCCCAATGTTATTTTGCAGGGGAATTTTAAAATGTCCGCTATTGAGAATGTCCGCTAGTTGGAAGAATTTTATCATAAGGCCCAATGTTATTTTCCAGGGGAATTTTAAAATGTCCGCTATTGAGAATGTCCGCTAGTTGGAAGAATTTTATCATAAGGCCCAATGTTATTTTGCAGGGGAATTTTAAAATGTCCGTTATTGAGAATATCCGCTAGTTGGAAGAATTTTATCATAAGGGCCAATGTTATTTTGCAGGGGAATTTTAAAATGTCCGCTATTGAGAATGTCCTCTAGTTGGAAGAATTTTATCATAATGCCCAATGTTATTTTGCAGGGGAATTTTAAAATGTCCGCTATTGAGAATGTCCGCTAGTTGGAAGAATTTTATCATAAGGCCCAATGTTATTTTCCAGGGGAATTTTAAAATGTCCGTTATTGAGAATGTCCGCTAGTTGGAAGAATTTTATCATAAGGCCCAATGTTATTTTCCAGGGGAATTTTAAAATGTCCGTTATTGAGAATGTGCGCTAGTTGGAAGAATTTTATCATAAGGCCCAATGTTATTTTGCAGGGGAATTTTAAAATGTCCGTTATTGAGAATGTCAGCTATTTGGAAGAATTTTATCATAAGGCCCAATGTTATTTTGCAGGGGAATTTTAAAATGTCCGTTATTGAGAATGTCCGCTATTTGGAAGAATTTTATCATAAGGCCCAATGTTATTTTGCAGGGGAATTTTAAAATGTCCGTTATTGAGAATGTCCGCTATTTGGAAGAATTTTATCATAATGCCCAATGTTATTTTGCAGGGGAATTTTAAAATGTCCGCTATTGAGAGGAGTCCGCTATTGGGAAGTGTCCGTTAAGGGAAGTTTCACTGTAATTAGTTATTTAGATTGGGAAGTTTTGAAATGAAAGCCCTGTATAATATAATCTGAATCTAGCATTTGTTATTTTACATTTTAAATAGTAATTTGTGTCATGAAAATATTGAAGCCCCGATTGGAGCCTTATTATGGAGCGCGCTTATCAGTGAGTGAGGGGAGTGAATAAAGCCAGCGGCACAGAATGGAGACGGATGTCGGAGCGGCTCATTGCTCTCGCTCTATTGTCTGTTCTATTCTTTTCATTTCGACAAAATTCCATTAAAGTGAAATAATTTCTCTTTTCACTAACTTCGCTTATAAAGAGACTTGTGAATGGATTTAAACAAAGGGGTTGAAAACGTAATTCAATCAATGAATAGGATTGGAGGTAACCTGTGATTGCATGTTTCAGCGTGGGGAGCCATTTGTCTGGCTGGAATCTTGCCCGCTTGATTGTAACCCTCAGGCGCAGGTCTAGGGGAAATCGTGTTCCACTTTTCATGCCTGACTTACAGGTTCTATTGGTTTTTCTTTTCTGATTATAGTGTGACAGCGACGTGAGATTCGAACTCACGACCAGAGTCCCGCGAGAGAGCATATCGCGCGGGCTTCACGGGGAAAGGGGAAAGGGGCCTACACGCGAGGGGAGGCTGCGCGCGCAGCTGCTACTCAACGCAGTGAATGTGGAACGACCTTCCCGACTATTCCAGAAGTCCGTCGAAGTGGAGATATCGAGATAATTCTCTACACACCTGTAGAAATTTCTCGCAACTATGATTTTGCTATAAAAGAAGAAGCGCCAGCGAACTAGAGCAGAGTTTTCAGTTATTCAGTCAGTGAGTAAGCCAGAGCAAGCAAGCCAGACTTGTGTGCCGGAGTTCGACTCGAGTGTGCGTCCGCATCTGCGTCAGCATCCGAAGGCCTGAGTTCGAGTGCAGTGGACCGCAGTTGGAGGGACCTGAGTTCGAGTGCAGTGGACCGCAGTTGGAGGGACCCGAGTTCGAGTACAGTGAACTGTCTCTGAAGGTCTGTGGTTCGAGATACTGTGAACTCGAGTGACTGAGATAGAAGAACTGTGAACTGAGAACTGGTAGTTCTGATTTGTAAATGGTACTGTGTAAATATTAGTTAAGATTAACAGTTCATTGTTGTGTGTAATAGTCCAAGTAAGTTGTCATTGTCGTCGGTGGAGTGCTATAACGAATACTGTGTTGAGTGAAGATCCAATTGTTGACGAGAGCGTTTAAGGTGAATTGTAGAAAGGAATTATTGTGGCGAATAAATTACATTGTTGTTACTAATAAAATTCACAATAGTTTACAAATTTTTTAAGGCGCAACTCACTTTTGGAAGAGACTTTTGTTTTCGATTCCCCCCACTATCATGTCGGTACTTAACCCCACTCGAAAAAATACAAAGCCAACCAACAATTTATTTTACTCAAAATCAGTATATACCAACGAACTGCTAATGTGCCGGTATCTGCAAAACGAGAAATCGGAAAATGTAAACCTATTTTCCAATGTTGTACCACGTTGCGAAAATACAGACTTCAAATAATTTACTATTTTCATTTTTCTACGATAGTGCGTAAAGTTGCATTTTACCCACTGTTATCAGTGCGTAAAGTGAGTCTTTAAAACACTAGTTCATAAAAAAGTAAGTAGGCTAATCACTTTATGCACTTCTGTTCAGTTTATGGACTACTAAAGAAAATTAATATTCAATAGTATACAAAATTCATCCAATACGAAATTAATGCATCACCTCGATCTTTTATTTATTCATTCATCCATCCATCGATCCACCCATCCATCTGTCTGTCCGTCCGTCTTGTAAAAAATTTATTTAAGTAAAAAAAACTCCAAGATTTATGTGTTTATAATAGATTTCCTGAAAATACTCGTATGTATTTACACAATTTTTTTTGTGAAAATATGTGTTTTTATGTGAAACAAAATTCGGGTTTTAAACTTGAAACTTCATGTTCGGAATTTTTAACTTTGTTAATTGTGTTTTATCACACGCAAAAATAATATTTAATTACATAGGAATCCGTTCCTTATTTATAAGTCAACATGTGTCACCTACGAAGTAAATATTGGGTTATTTTACGACGCTGTATCAACATCTAGGTTATTTAGCTTCTGAATGAAATGAAGGTGATAATGTCGGTGAAATGAGTCCGGGGTCCAGCACCGAAAGTTACCCAGCATTTGCTCGTATTGGGTTGAGGGAAAACCCCGGACCCGGGCCACCTGGTTTCGCGGCCAGACGCCCTGACCGTTACTCCACAGGTGTGGACAAGAAGTAAATATGTGAGTTATGTTGATATAATTTAAATTTATTGCTAAAATATATTATGCCTTTTTAAATTGTACAATGTCTTTTTCAAAGATCATAGTGCCTTTTTTACGTTTTTATTGCATTTTTGTCTGCCTATTTTAACTGTTATAGATAACTCATAAATAACCATTTAGATTGTTCAGACTGGATTTTTAAGTTAGTAATAATAAATGGAACATTAATTTCCATAAAAATTGATTCGTGAATGGAGTAATATTTGTTCGTTTTATTTTAAAAAAATGTAATATCAATTAGACAGGTTCGCCACTACTGTAAATGTATGTGAATTTCATATTAAATAAACAACAGCAAATATTTGGACAAGAATATCCTGGTGTAACTCTATTTCAGTTAGGTTATGTTTGTGCTTAGGAAAACACGAAGCTGATACGTTCTGCTGGTCGGATATTCCGCGTCATGGTGAACAGGGACGGAAACGACTCTTCCCTCTCTTTCGCCCAACCGCCGCTTTCGACATCAGCCTCTGTAGAGGAAAGTCTAATACAAACTCATGTTCATGGTCGTTGTTTTGTGTCTGGTACAGGGCCTGTATCACAGTTGGCCATGGCTCAGGTTACGTTTCGCTGTCCGACTGCATTGTTGGCGACATTCAACTTTTTTTTTGTCTTTTATCCAAAACCAGAGACATGGTTAATCAGAGAGACGCAATACGATATCTCCCAGAGTACTGTAGATTGGTTTATGTTAGATTTCTTCATAAAAGATATGATTGTTTTTTGACGGTCGAAATTCGCACACCGAAGTCATGGGTTTGTCACCAGTTTTGGCTCTTCTTAAACCATATAATAAACAGAATCTATACTAATTATAAATCTGTAGCCGAAATTTTTCTGGTAATTTTCGATTTTCCAAAAATAATTGGCCCTAACATATATAATTAATCACCCTGAAACCGAAAATCGCTTTTTTGACATTTTTGTTTGTATGTCTGTCTGTATGTTTGTTACCTTTTCACGCAATAATGGCTGAGCGGATTTCGATGAAAATTGGAATATAAATTAAGTTCGTTATAACTTAGATTTTAGGCTATATGGCATTCAAAATACATTATTTAAAAGGGGGGTTATAAGGGGGCCTGAATTAAATAAATCGAAATATCTCGCTTATTATTGATTTTTGTGAAAAATGTTACATAAGAAAAGTTTCTTTAAAAATAAGTTTCGATAAGTTTTATTCCTTGAAAAATTTTGATAGGACTGATATTTAATGAGATAAATGAGTTTTAAAATTAAAATAACTGCCATCTAAGGCCGTGTAATGAATTAAAAAACAAATGACTTCGTCTATAAGGGGCCTTGGACAGCAACAATCGAAATGCTATGAAAGATAGCCTACAGATAATGTTTCTGTGTTTGTATGAAGTAATATCGGAAGCTAAATTAACCGATTTGTATAATTAATTATTAATTCACTATTGGAAAGTGTAGTTTCTCTAGATGGACATAATGCTATAATGTTATTACAGTAACTCCTGAGTGAATTGAGGACAGGTAAGATTAAAATAGCTTCTTATGCACAGAAAACTTGATAGGTTATTCTGTACATTCGTTTCCTGTATTTCCTAAAATAATTTTTATGACCAAATGAGTGGTCTCTGGATCAAAATGATCGCATTTTAATTATGCAAATACAATTTAAATTAAGTAACATAATAAACGATTTCTCCTTATATCAAACACGAATGTTCCCTGGATCAAATGTCCTATTTTAATTATGTAATTACTTTATATTTATTTCTAACGGGTGCAGCGGAGCGCACGGGTACGGCTAGTAAAGAATATAATTACAAACAAGAGAAATAGAAATAAAATAATACAAGCAATATAAAAAGAAGATACAGTAGTATTAACAAAATTTGAGACCGAATGAGCAGCGCTCGTGCTCGGTAGCAGTTCAGATATAATATTAATAGGCCTATAAGAGAATATAAAATAAAATAAAATAGGAAATAAAATTAAAATTACAGTTACAGAAATTATATAATACAATATTAATATAAGAGAAATATAGAATATTCTGATTATTGTTGTTGTAAAGTATAGCTAGTAAAACTTCTAAAATAAAATAAAATAATAAATTAATATTATTCCATTTTTATGACTAATTTCTCATTAAATAGTATACGGGTTCAAGGCAGCCATGTTATGTAAATGTGTAGGGTTAAAAGGGTCTAGGGCATTTCGTAACCGGAAGTTTCGTCACCGTTATACTTTGTCACCTATTTTTCGTCATTAGTTTTTTGTCATCAAATACATTTTGTCATCATGTTTTTTGGCACAGGGTATTTTGTCACCGAAGATATTTCGTCATCGTATAAATTTTATCATCATTTTCTTAATACTGAGGGGATTTCGTCACCAAAATAATACAAGAAATTACATTTAGGCTCTTTTTATTATGACTCCAAAACCATAACTGTATAATTATTTTGTGCGAGATCGTGCGTATTTGCTTGCTTTCCGCACAAAACCAATACGCGGTAAATGTGAAATACCACATTCAGTATTCCCAACCTAACACACATAACAATTTCCCTCTTCTTACCGCTTAAGTGGCATATTCATTTTACTTCTTTAGGCTTTTAATATATTATTTTTAGAGACGTTTAACATAGTAATAATTATAAATTGGAAACTTACCACTGCAATTTCACCTAAATTGCACTGTTAATTATTGTTTTTAAATATTTGCAAAAATTAAGTAAACTCTACAACACCACAAAAGTTACTGCATTTGTAATGCAAGTAACATTAAGGAAGCCGTGAAAAAATCAACAAGATTCCATAGACTGGGGGGGGGGGGGAAAGACAGACGTATATCACGGCTGCTGGAATATAGTAAACACACAAAACATTTTATAGGAACAATGTTGAAGATAGATATATTTGTTTTCCAAAGTTGCCGTCATTGAACAGAAATCAAGATGGAGATTTCATTGCAACTAATTAGAAATTCCTCTTTCAGGTATGTAATAAACGATCTTCGCACAAAATAATGTACGATACACGAGCGGTATGTTTGTTTTCATGTTCGAGGAAAAGATTGAAAAAGCGAAACGTAGTTGAGCTTTTTTAATTTCCGAGAAAACGTCATCATACCGCTCTTGTAACGCATATTACTATTAATGCTCTGTATTAACATGCATACATTCGTCCTGTTTTTATGGAATTTCGACCAAAATTTCCACTCGAGTTGTGACCTAAGGCGCGTAGGTAACCACGGATGTTTATCTTCTGTTCTATAGGCTTTATACCTATCGACAATTCTTGCAATTCTGTTATTTAAGGACGTGTATTACTTCTTTTTCTGAGTGGAGATTGATATGTTTCTAATTTCTTAATGTCCTATATATCCTGTAGTAACTGAAGGACATGGTAAAAGAAGGGATGTGCTTTGCCCTTAAAGTATTGAGAAGTCTATGTCACACTTTGCAAGATTTGTTCTGGGCAGTTTTTCCCTGGTACGAATGTAACAATGTCATGTATTTGGAGGGAACATGGGCTGTTGCTTATCTCTGCCACGTCTACGGCCCATGACACAATTATCCTCAAAGCAATGAACAATATGAACACAATGTATAGGAGGTTTCATTTTACGTATCACCAAGGGATCTACGGCCCATGAACAATTATCCTCAAAGCAATGAACAATATGAACACAATGTATAGGAGGTTTCATTTTACGTATCACCAAGGGATCTACGGCCCATGACACAATTATCCTCAAAGCAATGAACAATATGAACACAATGTATAGGAGGTTTCATTTTACGTATCACCAAGGGATCTACGGCCCATGAACAATTATCCTCAAAGCAATGAGCAATATGAACACAATGTAGAGGAGGTTTCGTTTTACGTATCACCAAGGGATCTACGGCCCATGAATAATTATCCTCAAAGCAATGAACAATATGAACACAATGTATAGGAGGTTTCATTTTACGTATCACCAAGGGATCTACGGCCCATGACACAATTATCCTCAAAGCAATGAACAATATGAACACAATGTATAGGAGGTTTCATTTTACGTATCACCAAGGGATCTACGGCCCATGACACAATTATCCTCAAAGCAATGAACAATATGAACACAATGTATAGGAGGTTTCATTTTACGTATCATCAAGGGATCTACGGCCCATGACACAATTATCCTCAAAGCAATGAACAATATGAACACAATGTATAGGAGGTTTCATTTTACGTATCACCAAGGGATCTACGGCCCATGACACAATTATCCTCAAAGCAATGAACAATATGAACACAATGTATAGGAGGTTTCATTTTACGTATCATCAAGGGATCTACGGCCCATGAACAATTATCCTCAAAGCAATGAACAATATGAACACAATGTATAGGAGGTTTCATTTTACGTATCACCAAGGGAAGCGACACGAAGGGGGTGGGGGAATTGTGGTGACGAATAGTGAAGAGAAAATTAAATTGGTGACAAAAGTGACTTGGTGACGAAAGTGAATTGGTGACAAAATGTTGCAGTGGCAAAATTTAATGTGACGAAAAATCGGGACGAAAATTCCGGGTGCCGGGTTAAAAAGCTTGTTTTCCTATAATTTTACGCTTACGTGATTTTAGGAAAACACAATCATAAAGGTTTCAAGAGTGAGCTTAGGATTCCAAAATTGTTCTCATCCAGTTTCCACGGTGCACCATAAATCGCAAAAAAACATTTCCGTAAGATATTTTTTTATAATCTACTAAAGGAGGAGTACATTATTTGCCTGCAAAAAAATTAGTGAAATTCATTTTTTTTATGCTCAGCTACTATAAAAGCTAAATAAACAGAACTTTTCATGCTTAATATACATAAATTACACTTTATAAAACATTATTCAGGATATTAAAACGGCTAATGAAGGCCGTGTCTCAAAGCCATACTACACACTAGGAGCTTTGAACATGTATGCTGGAATCATGACCTTCTCTATGGACTACTTTTATAAGAACCATGACATTGCGGAGCAGCACTGAATCAAGAAGGCGGTGTCCTAATTCAGTTTCATTACGAGTTATCAGTTGTTATTTTTCGGAAATTTTAATTCTGTGATTATGAACATTTTCTCAATGAACAGTTCATGAAATTTGATTCACAGATTTATGAACTGAATGGTAATTTCCTCAGACCCTATTAAAAAACGTAGAAAAAACAAATGAAATAACGTAAAACATGTTCAAAAGATATCTATGAAAATTCCCATTCAGATGAGAATGAATCAAGTGGCTATGAAGATTAATAAACTCTACTTTCTCAACACTAACACAGTAATAACTTACGCTTAGTGAATCGCCAGACGTATATAAAAATGAGGAAAGCAAACCAAAACAAATTCCATTTCAGTAAAAGCGAACTGACAAGAGCATTCTTTGCTCCCGTCTCTAGACGTAAGACGGGAAGATTTGCATACCCCGCAACATACTGTAGGCCTATACAAATAAAAGAACGTGTGAAAATCTCTCCCAGAAAGCGAGACAGTTCTAGCTGACATGTTGTCAGCTCTGACTGGTTTCTTCAGCAGCAATAAGAAATGATGATGATGATGATAATAGTAATAATAATAATAATAATAATAATAATAATAATAATAATAATAATAATAATAATTGGAGATTTATCCTTCGAAGAGGTGGAAAAATTCAAATATCTTGGAGCAACAGTAACAAATATAAATGACACTCGGGAGGAAATTAAACGCAGAATAAATATGGCAAATACGTGTTATTATTCGGTTGAGAATCTCTTATCATCCAGTCTGTTGTCCAAAAATCTGAAAGTTAGAATTTATAAAACAGTTATATTACCGGTTGTTCTTTATGGTTGTGAAACTTGGACTCTCACTCTGAGAGAGGAACATAGGTTCAGGGTGTTTGAGAATACGGTGCTTAGGAAAATATTTGGGGCTAAGCGGGAAGAAGTTACAGGAGAATGGAGAAAGTTACACAACACAGAACTGCACGCATTGTATTCTTCACCTGACATAATTAGGAACATTAAATCCAGACGTTTGAGATGGGCAGGGCATGTAGCACGTATGGGCGAATCCAGAAATGCATATAGATTGTTAGTTGGGAGACCGGAGGTAAAAAGACCTTTAGGGAGGCCGAGACGTAGATGGGAGGATAATATTAAAATGGATTTGAGGGAGGTGGGGTATGATGATAGAGACTGGATTAATCTTGCACAGGATAGGGACCACTGGCGGGCTTATGTGAGGGCGGCAATGAACCTTCGGGTTCCTTAAAAGCCACTTGTAAGTAATAATAATAATAATAATAATAATAATAATAATAATAATAATAATAATAATAATAATAATAATAATAAATAATAATAATAAATACTTTCAATGAAACAAATAAGGAACTTCAGTAAATCGAATCGCTAAAATTGAATTAAACCTTTAAGTTTTTCGATTGCAGATAGCGAAACACAATTTTCATGATTGTTATTGTGAGCATAATTAGGATTATAAGGATGTTTGAGATATGAAATAAAACCTAACCCTTTCTGAAACCAACCTGAAATTTAGAGAGTCTATTGAAGTATTCACTTCCTAAGTCTCTCATATATAATTTTGCAGTAAATTTTGTCCATTGTTGGTAAAAGCGCCATCCCCCTATAATAGGGGTTCGCTTGCATGTCTTGACCTCATAGGGAATAGAGAATGCGAACAAAAGACTGGATTGTTCCTCTTGAAGGCGAGAAAGATTAGAACTGCAGCTGTTGAAGTTTGTGATGCGAAGTGAAGAAGAGATAATGGTAAATACTGAATTATACTTACTTACAAATGGCTTTTAAGGAACCCGAAGGTTCATTGCCGCCCTCACATAAGCCCGCCATCGGTCCTTATCCTGAGCAAGATTAATCCAGTCTCTATCAACACTCCCCACCTCTCTCAAATCCATTTTAATATTATCCTCCCATCTACGTCTCGGCCTCCCTAAAGGTATTTTTTCCCTCCGGTCTCCCAACTAACACTCTATATGCATTTCTGGATTCGCCCATACGTGCTACATGCCCTGCCCATCTCAAACGTCTGGATTTAATGTTCCTAATTATGTCAGGTGAAGAATACAATGCGTGCAGTTCTGCGTTGTGTAACTTTCTCCATTCTCCTGTAACTTCATCCCGCTTAGCCCCAAATATTTTCCTAAGAACCTTATTCTCAAACACCTTTAACCTATGTTCCTCTCTCAGAGTGAGAGTCCAAGTTTCACAACCATACAGAACAACCGGTAATATAACTGTTTTATAAATTCTAACTTTCAGATTTTTGGACAGCAAACTGGATGATAAGACCTTCTCAACCGAATAATAACACGCATTTACCATATTTATTCTGCGTTTAATTTCCTCCCGAGTGTCATTTATATTTGTTACTGTTGCTCCAAGATATTTGAATTTTTCCACCTCTTCGAAGGATAAATCTCCAATTTTTATATTTCCATTTCGTACAATATTCTGATCACGAGACATAATCATATACTTTGTCTTTTCGGGATTTACTTCCAAACCTAACTCTTTACTTGCTTCAAGTAAAATACCCGTGTTTTCCCTAATCGTTTATGTATTTTCTCCTAACATATTCACGTCATCCGCATAGACAAGAAGCTGATGTAACCCGTTCAATTCCAAACCCTGCCTGTTATCCTGAACTTTCCTAATGGCATATTCAAGCGCGAAGTTAAAAAGTAAAGGTGATAATGCATCTCCCTGCTTTAGCCCGCAGTGAATTGGAAAAGCATCAGATAGAAACTGACCTATACGGACTCTGCTGTATGTTTCACTGAGACACATTTTAATTAATCGAACTAGTTTCTCTTATACACTTTTTTATGCCTGTTTAGGTTAGGATATATTATATAATGTGTTTTGTTTGTCTCATTTTCATACTAATCTGTGTGTTCTTTTGGACAGTGGTTGGATCTAATCATAGTTGAGGGGGATGAAACCTACAGAGTAGGAGTTGTTTTTATACAGCACGTACAGTCAAAAGACCCGTGCATTGGATTTAAGAGAAAATTATGGTAGTCTAGTGCATTCGTATGTAGCCTATAATATTGCTGAATAAATCCATCTATTTAACATTTTGTCATTACCAGTAAAATAAATAATTATGTGTCAACATTAAAATGTCGAAAAATAGCTGACTTAGATCTGTCCAAGATAAAATCGAAAGAAGAGAAAGAAGCTGAAGGCGAAAGAGGAGAAAGGAGCTGAAGGCGAAAGAGGAGAAAGGAGCTGAAGGCGAAAGAGGAGAAAGGAGCTGAAGGCGAAAGAGGAGAAAGGAGCTGAAGGCGAAAGAGGAGAAAGGAGCTGAAGGCGAAAGAGGAGAAAGGAGCTGAAGATGAAAGAGGAGGAGCTAAATACAAAAGAGGAGAAGGAACTGAAGGCGAAAGAGGAGAAAGGAGCTGAAGATGAAAGAGGAGGAGCTAAATAAAAAAGAGGAGAAGGAGCTGAAGGCGAAAGAGGAGAAAGGAGCTGAAGATGAAAGAGGAGGAGCTAAATACAAAAGAGGAAAAGGAACTGAAGGCGAAAGAGGAGAAAGAAGCTGAAAGCGAAAGAGGAGAAAGGAGCTGAAGACGAAAGAGGAGAAGGAACTGAAGGTGAAAGAGGAGAAAGAAGCTGAAATCGAAAGACAAGAAAGGAGCTGAAGGCGAAAGAGGAGAAAGGAGCTGAAGGCGAAAGAGGAGAAAGAAGCTGAAGGCGAAAGAGGAGAAAGGAGCTGAAGACGAAAGAGGAGAAAGGAGCTGAAGGCGAAAGAGGAGAAAGGAGCTGAAGGCGAAAGAGGAGAAAGGAGCTGAATACGAAAGAGGAGAAAGGAGCTGAAGGCGAAAGAGGAGAAAGGAGCTGAAGACGAAAGAGGAGAAAGGAGCTGAAGGCGAAATAGGAGAAAGGAGCTGAAGGCGAAATAGGAGAAAGGAGCTGAAGACGAAAGAGGAGAAAGGAGCTGAAGGCGAAAGAGGAGGAGCTAAATACAAAAGAGGAGAAGGAACTGAAGGCGAAAGAGGAGAAAGGAGCTGAAGATGAAAGAGGAGGAGCTAAATACAAAAGAGGAGAAGGAGCTGAAGGCGAAAGAGGAAAAAGGAGCTGAAGATGAAAGAGGAGGAGCTAAATACAAAAGAGGAGAAGGAACTGAAGGCGAAAGAGGAGAAAGGAGCTGAAAGCGAAAGAGGAGAAAGGAGCTGAAGACGAAAGAGGAGAAAGGAGCTGAATACGAAAGAGGAGAAGGAACTGAAGGTGAAAGAGGAGAAAGAAGCTGAAGGCGAAAGAGGAGAAAGAAGCTGAAGGCGAAAGAGGAGAAAGGAGCTGAAGACGAAAGAGGAGAAAGGAGCTGAAGGCGAAATAGGAGAAAGGAGCTGAAGGCGAAAGGAGAAAGGAGCTGAAGGCGAAAGAGGAGAAAGGAGCTGAATACGAAAGAGGAGAAAGGAATTGAAGGCGAAAGAGGAGAAAGAAGCTGAAAGCGAAAGAAGAGAAAGGAGCTGAAGGCGAAAGAGGAGAAAGGAACTGGATACGAAAGAGGAGAATGGAACTGAAGGCGAAAGAGGAGAAAGAAGCTGAAAGCGAAAGAGGAGAAAGGAGCTGAAGACGAAAGAGGAGAAAGAAGCTGAAGACGAAAGAGGAGAAAGAAGCTGAAAGCGAAAGAGGAGAAAGGGGCTGAAGGCGAAAGAGGAGGAAGGAGCTGAAGGCGAAAGAGGAGAAAGGAGCTGAAGGCGAAAGACGAGGAAGGCGCTGAAGGCGAAAGAGGAGAAAGGAGCTGAAGGCGAAAGAGGAGAAAGAAGCTGAAGGCGAAAGAGGAGAAAGGAGCTGAAGACGAAAGAGGAGAAAGGAGCTGAAGACGAAAGAGGAGAAAGGAGCTGAAGGCGCAATAGGAGAAATAAGCAGAAGGCGAAAGAGGAGAAAGGAGCTGAAGGCGAAAGAGGAGAAAGAAGCTGAAGGCGAAAGAGGAGAAAGGAGCTGAAGGCGAAAGAGGAGAAAGAAGCTGAAGGCGAAAGAGGAGAAAGGAGCTGAAGACGAAAGAGGAGAAAGGATCTGAAGACGAAAGAGGAGAAAGGATCTGAAGACGAAAGAGGAGAAAGGAGCTGAAGGCGAAATAGGAGAAAGGAGCTGAAGGTGAAAGAGGAGAAAGGAGCTGAAGGCGAAAGAGGAGAAAGGAGCTGAAGGCGAAAGAGGAGAAAGGAACTGAAGGCGAAAGAGGAGAAAGAAGCTGAAAGCGAAAGAAGAGAAAGGAGCTGAAGGCGAAAGAGGAGAAAGGAACTGGATACGAAAGAGGAGAAAGGAACTGAAGGCGAAAGAGGAGAAAGAAGCTGAAAGCGAAAGAGGAGAAAGGACCTGAAGACTAAAGAGGAGAAAGAAGCTGAAAGCGAAAGAGGAGAAAGGGGCTGAAGGCGAAAGAGGAGAAAGGAGCTGAAGGCGAAAGAGGAGAAAGGAGCTGAAGGTGAAAGACGAGGAAGGCGCTGAAGGCAAAAGAGGAGAAAGGAGCTGAAGGTGAAAGAGGAGAAAGGAGCTGAAGGCGAAAGAGGAGGAAGAAGCTGAAGGCGAAAGAGGAGAAAGGAGCTGAAGACGAAAGAGGAGAAAGGAGCTGAATACGAAAGAGGAGAAAGGAGCTGAAGGCGAAAGAGGAGAAAGGAGCTGAAGGCGAAAGAGGAGAAAGGAGCTGAAGGTGAAAGAGGAGAAAGGAGCTGAAGGCGAAAGAGGAGAAAGAAGCTGAAGGCGAAAGAGGAGAAAGGAGCTGAAGACGAAAGAGGAGAAAGGAGCTGAAGGCGAAAGAGGAGAAAGGAGCTGAAGGCGAAAGAGGAGAAAGAAGCTGAAGGCGAAAGAGGAGAAAGAAGCTGAAGACGAAAGAGGAGAAAGGAGCTGAAGACGAAAGAGGAGAAAGGAGCTGAAGGCGAAAGAGGAGAAAGGAGCTGAAGGTGAAAGAGGAGAAAGGAGCTGAAGGCGGAAGAGGAGAAAGGAGCTGAAGGCGGAAGAGGAGAAAGGAGCTGAAGACGAAAGAGAAGAAACTAAAAATGAAAGGGGAGAATCGGGATTTGAAGGATGAGAAAATGGAGATCGAAAAGTTGACGAGTACGTAGAAAGGAAAGAGATGAAGACGGAGGTTGACAATACGATAGGGAATGAAATGGATATGGAGAATGAGAGAGGAGGACGAAAATGGAGAAACAGTATAGGGAAGAAGAAGGCGACAGATTAGGTGCAAGAAAAATGAAAGAGAATAGAAAGTGGACTGAAATAATAACAAAACTGGAACGCGCTTGATTTGTTAGATGATAAATAGCTGTAATTCGTGACCGTGACTGAAGAAGTGTAGCCTGCATATAAAAGTAGCTGTGTGCAGATGTTAATACAGGGTACAACAAGGGAATACGGAGAAGCAATTGAATCAAGTTGTGCAGTACGTGCGTGCTGGTGTGTCGTTAGCACTTAGAAGTCTCGTTGACGCCTGGCCAACACCGGGGGGCTTTGTGGTCAGTCCCAAGTCTCGCGCACGCACATATAACACTATGCGTCATGCAAAAATCGGACAAACGCCAATTATCCAGAATAAAATCATCTTTACAGGCCTAAGAAACTTTTGCTATTGAACATGTTTATTCAGGAAGATGAACAGTATGCGGCACACACGCTGTAATTAGGTGGTTAGCATGACGCAAAATTCCTCACTTCGATAAAATTGTATTATTATTATTATTATTATTATTATTATTATTATTATTATTATTATTATTATTATTATTAATTTAGTACATATTGTATATATGTTTTATGTATTTTTATTCTGTGAATTTCTTCTTATTCATTTAACCTAGTGCAATATTATTGCTGAACGGTTGTAATAAAAAATTAAGAGAAATCAAAACAGTAAAATAGTACATTATGCAACGAGCTTATAATGATAGTAATTAAGAAGCGAGTATGGATGTTTATGAAACGAGCGCAAGCGAGTTTCATAATTTTCATACGACCTTCTTAATTACCATTATAAGCGAGTTTCATACGACTTTTTATGCTCGACCATATTTCTAACTTGAAATTATTCAGATGTATACATTTTATTTGTATCTCACAAGATCGGAAGTGTCCTTCTTCTAGGTCGTGAATTGTGAGATGTGCGCAGACGCGAAAGTATTTATTTTTTCCGAGGAACAATAATGTCATTGACCTTGATGTAATCCCGTTAAACTTGATATAACCTTGATTATTGAATTCGACATTTGAGATGACAAATTGAATTTATTTGAATATTATTTACAATTAACGCTAATTATTATAGTAACAGAACATAACCTTCTGCGACAGTATTGGATTTCCAGCCTCCATGACTTTTCGCTAATTCTCTTTCGATTGCATATCCGAGAATAATCGATACTTGCGGTTTTATAACGGTACAAAGCTGACTTGTCATTGGCTGAACAGTTGTAACATGAGCCGTCATTGGCTGAAAGACCTGACCTTTAATGAGTAGGTGTACTTTAATGACATGCATTAAAGGACTGCTACCAGGTGTATAATTACTACATTTCGGCATGGTCGAGCATAAATTAAATTAAAGAAGCAAGTTTCCGTTATCCTCTGAGAAATGGGACCTACGTTCTCTTCATTTTGTCGTCAAAATTTTAAACACAGTCAAATAACAAACATTGAGAAATCTTATACAGGGTGTTTCCAAGGTGGTGTTACAAACTTTCAGGTATGATGGCGAAGGGTTCATGTATCAATTTGAGATAAGGAACCCTGGTCCGTAAATGACCGAGTCGAAAGTTACAAGCAAAAATAGTTGTGTGGAAATGAAATAATTTTATTCCTCTGTACACCTTATTTATGTGTATTTATTTTTAGTAGGTTATTTTACGACGCTTTATCAACAGCTTAGGTTATTTAGCGTCTGAATGAGATGAAGGTGATAATGCCGGTGAAATCAGTCCGAGGTCCAACACCGAAAGTTACCCAGCGTTTGCTCATATTGGGTTGAAGGAAAACCCCGGAAAAAACCTCAACCAGGTAACTAGCCCCGACCGGGAATCGAACCCGGGCCACCTGGTTTCGCGGCTAGATGCGCTAACCGTTATTCCACAGGTGTGGACTATGTGTATTTATCTGTACATCTTACACATACTGTATTCATCTGACGTTGTTTACGTTGTCTACTTACAGTATTCCATTCAGTGCGCTGTCTGAGGGATGGGGACAGGAAACTACACTAAAGCAATGCAGATAGCGTAATGTGTAACGGACATGGTCGGTCCTGATATGCACGTCTGTAGACAGCAGTGTATGTGTACAAGTTGCAGTGTCCAGTCGATCAGTCCTAGTGAAATGGAGGAGTACACGAGAGTGGAATAAGCAGACCTGATTTTCGAATACGGATGAGCCAATGGGAACAGTAGACAAGCTCACAGATTGTATCGGGGCAAGTACCCACGTAGGAGACATCCGACCCATACCATCTTTCGTGCAAGTACCCACGTAGGAGACATCCGACCCATACCATCTTTCGTGCAAGTACCCACGTAGGAGACATCCGGCCCATACCATCTTTCCACGACTGTTGCATAGGTTAAAGGAAGGAGGGCACGTGGTGCCAAATTACAATTCCATTTCCATACAAGAGATCATTTTCTTAATTAATAACAGTTTATATCTCCAATAAATGATTTTTTAGCATTGCCACAGATACACTTGATTGTACTTGTTACTATCTCCTATCACTAGAGAGTTCTTGAAATTTATATTTTCCCCGCCATTCATAAAATATTTTGATATGATACCTCTTACACGAAAGGGGAGATCTATAACTGAAACTTGATTAATATATTTCAGTATTATTTGTATTTATCCTGGTAATAATGAACAGTTTGACTCGTAGACATTCTGTTTTTTGCAGCATTAACTTCCGATGATTTTACGAGAAGATTGGAAGAGAACGGCAGTTACTTAGACTTTCGGCTCCCCCCTACTACCATTAATGCACAACACAATGTCAATACGGCGGTTGCTGTCGTCTGCGATACAACGAACTTTTCTGTTGATTTTCGAGTTTGGCATTTTTTTCCGGTTATTATATGCTTATTTAAGTTGTGTTAACTCTCGCTAGTGGTTTTATATTTTATTTTATCCGTCTTAGTATTTATTTTATTACTGTAAATATTTTTGTTTTATCACTATTATTATTATTATTATTATTATTATTATTATTATTATTATTATTATTATTATTATTATTACTATTATTTCTAACATCAGCATTATTATTTGATGTCTGTAAAATTTATGTAGACTACTGGACTGTACCCGAGCACGAGCATATGCTCATTTCGGATATCTATTCATATGTATTCATTTCAAATGTAAATTGTAAATAAATTTGAATTTGAGTTTGAATACAACTATTTTTGCTTATAACTTTCGGCTCAGTCATTTCCGGACCAGGGTTCCTTACCTCAAATTGATACATGTGCCCTTCGCCATCATCCCTGAAAGTTTGTAACACTACCTCGGAAACACCCTGTATAATGACATTCTGTTACTTCAAGTTGGAGTTGTGCGACTTTATATATTAAATTAAAAGAGATTGCAGACATACGTGGGCGTCAAAACGTAATGATTTTTAAGTACATAGAGGTCAGGCTGTTTTTAGTGTTTACCTTTGTTCACCATCTTGTACAGCGTATTAATTATGCATACAGGTGCATGCTTCCTAATGCAGCCTTCATTATCTGCAGCTTTCATATGCCATGCCACACAATAGAGTGCTCTGTATGCACACATATCAATATGACGGCAATGAAACGCCTGCTAGGACAAATATTAGTATATTTCACAAACTACAAGCATTAAAAACAATTCTCCCATACGACCATTAGAGTTATCAACTACAGAAACTGTTTCTAGACTTTATATATCACGTAATTCTTTCCATAATGTTGCCCATTGAAGCTGACCTGCGTTGAGAACTCGTTAGTAAGTTCTTTTTTTTTTACATAAAAGAGGTATTTTTAAATGCAATAACACACAAGCATTTGTATGATTGCGGTACATTGAAACAATGGACATACGTAAATTACATAATCAAATTAATTTTAGAATATAGGTCAAACATTAATAGAAGTTAAACATGTTTATATTAATATACATATTGAGTGTAATATTTTGTTATGTATAATGACAGTTGTTTTAATTATTATGTGCAATAATTGAATTAGATGTTTTTGACTAATAACTTGGCTTTCACCATTATATAATTAAATAATTGAGGACGTAGCTGCAATAAGGGCCCATAGCCCCATAGGCTCTTTTTCCGGAGAATGCATAAATCGATTCTCCATAGTTTCATTGTTATACCCGCAAAGTTTAGTTGAGAAATTTTGAACAACAATGCTAGTAAAACTGTTTATTTTAATATTATGTTATGGGCCCTTTATCTATAGAACATGTTCATGCATGAAAAACTGCCCTCCAAGACTGGATTTTCAATCAGCGTCTCGAGTTCCATTGAAGAAAAGTGCAATTAAGGATATCAGAGTCTTAATTCCATAAGTAAAAGAGGAAAGCCGCTCATTTTATGAGTCTCTTCTCCAATCTTCTGAGACTATGGAAGATGGAGAGGAGAGTAAAAGTGGTGACAGAGATGAGGAGGAAAATCGTGTGTAAAATATGGATGTGGAATGAACAAAATAATGTTCTACCTCGTTTGAAAAATATTTTTTACTACTCAACATATTCATGATGTGTTACCTTGTCTCATAAACTTCTATTCCTTATTTTTCTTTGAAAACATTTTTAACTTTTCGGAATGTTCGTTATTTGTTATGTTATGTGGAAAATATCTCGAGTTCTAAAAATGTTAATGAATATTATTAATAATATTACTGTATTTCATATAAAAATGTAAATAATAATACATTTTTATAAAGACTACACACAGCTTATATTTATTTTTTAACTGAAATCAATAAATAATTAGCCAAATCTCAAATAAATACAGGACAATTAAAAAGGTTGTTCTCAAACTGAAGGAACTTACAGAAGGCTTGAAATATAAGAATTTTATAATAGCAAACTCACGGCTAATACGGTGACGACATCTAAGCGAGCTATGTTACGTAAGCGATAAGAATCGCGCTGTTCCGCTCAGGCTGGAAATGTGTACCGGTACACTAAAATGTAAAAGCTTAACAAATATTCAACTTAATTTTAATTTACTCGTAATAAAAATTGTTCTTATATAAATGGGTATGATTAATAAATGCAGGGAATATAAACACGGAAATAGTTAATTTAACATAGCCTAATTGCACTTAAATATGGAATTAATTTCCAAATGAATCCAATTCTCTGTAATGACATATTATTATAACTTATATTACAATTTGAATCAATGCATGAGCGTCATATTGATGTGTGAATCGTTTCGATTATCATTGCATTGTTGTCTGGACACTAGGCCGCATGGAATGAGGAAGTGATTATGAAGTAGTTAACGAGAAGGCTCCGCCTTGTTAAATTTAAATGCGGGGAGTATAAAGAAGAAATGAACAAAAATACAGTATCAGTTTCATTTCAAATCTCAAATATCCTTACAATCCCAACCAAGCTCAAAATAACAATGACCGAGAATATAACGTTTCGTGCAATCGTATCATTTCAACTAATGCCCTGTTACTTTTTATTTCGCATAAATAACTACCTACTTATTTTTTTTATTAAAAAATGGTTACATATTTTCACGTCCATGTTTCTCGGATAAATTACATCGTAAATAGTGAATACAAATAAAATCCGTCCAATCATTTAAAATAAACCGTTGTACACACAGGCAGGGGATAGATAGACGTAAAAACGTTTTTGGTTGTTGTCAATGATGCTGAAATGTGTATTTCCACGAAAATCTCGGAATAGTTTTTTTTAATAGCGTTATGATAATTTCCTCGTATAACAGAAAAGTAAAAGCGTCGTTTTATTATCAGGATTAAAAACAATGTTCGCCGTCATCTATTTCATAAAACAAAACACTGAACTCGACTGAAAAGGCGGCGTGGTGGCTGTGTGATGTTTGTAATGCTTCACCAAGCTGTAGTGCTGGTTGCATAGCAGCGCGGGCGCTCTTCCTGTGATGTCGCAGCGATGCATGTCGGACTCGTCTTTGAAAGCGAGCTTGTTGAGAGCAGTTCAGAACAAACAATACCAATTAAATTACAGCATGCGCCCAGCATCTACAGCAGAGAACTTCTTACTGAAGATTGAATTTACACAACTTTCACGAGACCAATACTATCAGCAAAGACTCCACTTGGAAACAGATGAAAGTAGAACACACGCTTAAGGCGATGCGGAACTGAAAATAGTCAATTTTTACAAATTTTATCATTTTTTATTTTCACGCTAAAAAAAGTACGGTTTCATGAAAATTTTATCTCAATAACTTCATTACAAAAATACTTTTATGTAATTAATTAGTAGAGATTGCTTGCTCAATTACTTACTACGTATGTACTTCCTTATTTCATTATTTATTTATTTATTTATTTATTTATTTATTTACTTATTTATTTACATACTTATTTACTTACATATTTATTTATTTACTTATTTATATATTTACTTATTTACTTATTTATTTATTTACTTATTTATTTACATATTTATTTATTTACTTATTTACTTACTTATTTACTTATTCATTTATTTACTTATTTATTTACTTATTTATTTATTTACTTATTTACTTACATATTTATTTATTTACTTATTTATATATTTATTTATTTACTTATTTATTTATTTACTTATTTATTTACATATTTATTTATTTACTTATTTTCTTACTTATTTACTTATTTATTTATTTATTTATTTATTTACTTATTTATGTATTTACTTATTTATTTATTTACTTATTTACTTATTTATTTACTTATTTACTTATTTACTTATTTATTTACTTATTTATTTAGTTATTTATTTACTTATTTACGTATTTATTTATTTATCTATTTATTTATTTATTGACTTATTTACTTATTTATGTATTTACTTATTTATTTATTTACTTATTTACTTATTTGTTTATTTACTTATTTATTTATTTACTTATTTATTTGTTTACTTATTTTTTTAATTATTTACTTATTTAATTATTTATTTACTTATTTATTTATTTATTTATTTATTTACTTATTTATTTATTTACTTATTTATTATTTATTTATTTACTTATTTACTTATTTATTTATTTACTTATTTATTTATTTATTTACTTATTCATTTATTTGTTCATTATTTAGTTATTTACTTACTTATTTACTTATTTATTTATTTACTTATTTCATTATTTATTTATTTATTTACTTATTCATTTATTTATTTCATTATTTACTTATTTACTTACTTATTTATTTATTTACTTATTTATTTATTTACTTATTTATTTATTTATTTATTTATTTATTTATTTATTTATTTATTTATTTATGTATTTATTTATCTATTTATTTGTTTATTTATTTATTTAACCTGGTAGAGATAAAGTCATCAGGCCTTCTCTTCCCCTCTAATTTAATTATATCAAAAACAATTTCTACGTTTATTATTTGCAAATGACACAAGTGCACTAATTACAGCCAATAGTACGATATACAAGAGGTTTCCTTCAACCGTGAAACGAATGTTAGGTAATCGATGACGAATTTTCGACCTCATCTTGCCAAATATCATCTCGTTATTATCAATTCCATCGACGCTAAATAACCTCGTAGTTGATACAGCGTCGTAAAATAACAAAGTAGAAGAAGACGAAGGATAAGAAAGGAGGGAAGAAGAGCCAAGGAAAATAAGGAGTCAACTGAAGGATTAAAATAAAATTGTTATGGAACGGAAGTGAAAATGGAATGGAAGAACAAAACGGAAGAGAGAAACAAAGAAGAGAAGAAGATAGAATAGCACGAGTAGAAGTAAAGAAAGGGAATAGGGAAAAAGAAATTAAAGAAAGAATAACAAGAAGAAGAAACAGAGAAAGAAGAGAGGGTAAAGTAATAATAGATAATGAAGAGAGGAAAGAATGGAAAGGAGAAAAGATGAAGAATGAAAATTTGGCGAATAAGAATAGGAAAAAAGAAAACGTGTATTATGGAGTGTGATAGGAAGGAAAAGAAAAACAACTCGCTTCAAATTTTGAAGCGGACTTTTATTATATATACGGTAGATAAAAATTTCTGTGACTAGAAAAAAATAAATCAAAGAATTACTTTTAAATTGCATTAACCGAACATCCTATCATTACTTCCATCCACCTCAATGCCGGTTTTTCTCATTTAGATGGCAAATTACGTCACCACGCCCGGCATTTGTATGACAGAAATCGATGCCATCAAGCTCTTTTAAAAAATATAAAAGCACGGGATTAAAACATTTCCCTCTCTCTGTGCTGTGTATTAGTTAAATTAGTTTTAAAGCAAAGCCAGATAAAATAAAATGAAATATCTCTAAATTCACATGACATTTCTCACATAGCTCAAAATATTCCCATTGCTATCTGAACTGAGATTAGGTGAAAGCTTTGCGTCAAGTAAACAGGATTATTATTATTATTATTATTATTATTATTATTATTATTATTATTATTATTATTATTATTATTGTTATTCATGTATTGTGGCTCCCTATCACCACGGCATGGCGCGTCCTCAGGTTGCGGATCGAGGAGACGGCCTCCAGATATGGAGGGTAGCTGCGAATATATTGAATAAGCAGTCGTGGACAGCCGATGAGGGGTGATCCTCCAGCTTGGGGGTTGGGCGAAGGGCTAACAACCCTTCACCGTAAAAAAACAGCTTGTTACGAATCCTTGAAATAAGCCTCGGAATGGGACTGATCTTTTGAAGAGATGGAGAAGTTCAAATATCTGGGAGCAACAGTAGCAAATATAAATGATACTCGGGAGGAAATTAAACACAGAATAAATATGGGAAATGCCTGTTATTATTCGGTTGAGAAACTTTTATCATCCAGTCTGCTGTCGAAAAAACTGAAAGTTAGAATTTGTAAAACAGTTATATTACCGGTTGTTCTGTATGGTTGTGAAACTTGTACTCTCACTTTGAGAGAGGAACAGAGACTACGAGTGTTTGAGAATAAGATTCTTAGGAAAATATTTGGGGCTAAGAGGGATGAAGTTACAGGAGAATGGAGAAAGTTACACAACACAGAACTGCACGCATTGTATTCTTCACCTGACATAATTAGGAACATTAAATCCAGACGTTTCAGATGGGCAGGGCATGTAGCACGCATGGGCGAATCCAGAAATGCATATAGTGTGTTAGTTGGGCGGCCGGAGGGAAAAATACCTTTGGGGAGGCCGAGACGTACATGGGAAGATAATATTAAAATGGATTTGAGGGAGGTAGGATATAATGGTAGAGAATGGTTTAATCTTGCTCAGGATAGGGACCGATGGCGGGCTTATGTGAGGGCGGCAATGAACCTCCGGGTACCTTAAAAGCCAGTAAGTAAGTAAGTTATCAATTTGTAGAAAGAAATATAAAATAATGTACTTGTGTCACTCTTTCAGTGGAAGGAGCTCGTTCGCAGCTTACACGCGTCCGAGTCGTGTGGAAACTGAGGGATTGCGCTCTGATGCCCGCTGGCCTTTCTTCTGCGCTAAGGACAGGCCCTGGACACTTGGGGATCTGGAGTTTCGTTAACAGGATTGCCAAGGGAGCTGGAGATGTCAGAGTGCAGACAGTCGCACAAACACAGCATCACACAGGCTGATGCTTTCGAGTCAGTCCGCACTGCTTGCATGAAGTAGAGACAGTACTGTGATGCTAGCAACGTTTGTTTACCGACTTAAGAACACATTCGTATCGTGATTTCTGAAATATCTGAGGTATAAGGTCGTGGAATTTCATACGGAAACCAATTATTGCATACTTCCACTCGGTAATGAGTTTTGGAATAATATTCTATGGAAATTCTACAGATAGCAACAGTATATTGCTACTACAAGAAATTGTAGGCCTAATTAGAATAATAGTAGGTGCCAAATCTAGGGAATCGTGTAGGACTATTTACAAAAAACTACAAATAATGCCCATGGCTTGTCAGTATATTTTCTCATTAATAAACTTTGTCGTATGTAATCGTGAAAACTTTGTAACTAATTCAACAGTTCATAGCATAAATACACGTCAAAAAATGACTTTCATACTCCATCGGCAAGTCTATCGTGCTATCAAAAAGGAGTGCGTTATATGGCACTAAACATTTTTAATAGCCTCCCTATCGATATAAAAAATCAAATTCAAAACATAAAATTATTTAGGGCCAAATTAAAGAAGTACCTAATTTCTCACGCCTTCTATTCTGTAGGTGAATTCATGACATTCAACGCTTCATGAATATTTCTGTCTTGTATTAAGTATCGATACTAACCCCTTGTGTTGTACTAGTAGACTATATTGTAAAACTCTTCTGTATATATTTCAACTAGACTGTGACTATAATTAAGACTTTATAGTACTATTAAGATTTTTTTACATGTCCCTTATAATATCCAGATAATTTATATTATAAAATTTTGAAGGAATAACAAATAACTTTCTACCCGTGCTCAAGCAGGTACGCTACACATTAAATGAGAAAGATCTCTTCTAACGAAATAGAGTTAGGAAATGATCCCAGGATGGAGGCAGCATTCCCTCGCTGAACCGCTATTCCAATGCGTTGACGAAGGAAATTGATACATCTAGGATCGCCGGTACGGGACAGTAGGCGTGTACCAATTTGGGTGAGTAGATCTTTAGCGTCTCTACACCACGGACCAAAGGTCTCAACTGCAAAAGCGACGAAGATGTAATTTGATGTTAAATGTTCATATTTGCGTCGTTTATATTTGTAAATTCGTACCACGACAATTCGTCCCAAGAAACATAATATTCGTCCCAATAATCATGTTCGTCCAGCGACAATCCGTCCCATCACGATTAGTTATGATTTTAAGGAAAGATCAATATCACTAATTGTAGGAAGAAGGCATAAATTATTTGGAAATAATTTATATCATCCCAAAACAATTTTTCACCATTACTTAAAAACAGTCGTGAAAATTGTCTGGAAAATTAAGGCAAAATATAAAGTAGAAATTTACGTGTCATTATGGATTGCCCGCATCTCACGATATCTGAGAAAGACAATTCCAAATTAATTTGGAAATGACACCTATATGCAAAGCATACATTGGTCTACTATTATTTGGGATTTTACTCAATATAATACACAACATGCTTAACTGTGTACATTGTACACCCTTGAAATTTGTGATATAAATGTTTCTTAAAGAACTTGGACTCATTTAGCACAAACATGTGACGAATTTACCGGGACGAATTTTGTAACGGCACCAATTCGCGTTATGACAAATTGTTTGGGTCGAATTTCCGCGGTAAAAACTTTCAGTATTTTTTTCATATAGCAGAAGGACAGTGTTTTAAACATATCGATTTTCATTATTGTACAAGATACAGTAATGGAGAAAAAAATTTTGAATATTTCCAAAATTTTACTGCTGTAAACTGTACCTAACCCCTTAACATAATAAATAATGGTTTCAAAAACCTGGGATTTATTATTATAAACTCAAAAAATTTACAAAACATTTCGACTTTGACACTCCTTTTTAAATCTGTCACGTTCGCACTAAATTAGAATATGCCTCAGTAATTTGGACTCTCACTTGTAAATCATATAGTATTCAAATTGAATAAATTCAAAAACGATTTTCAAGATATCTTTATTTTAAAAAATATCATCATTCAGTCTTACATAACAAATTTTCGTACAACAATCTACTTGCTGAACTTAATTTAATGTCTCTTGCCAGTCGTAGATTACTCGCTGAGCAATTTTTATTGTATAAAACATTCAACGGTCTACTGGATAATAGCGAAATATTATCACAAATCCAGATTAACGCCAGAACATCACATTCGACAAATCGTCAATTGTTATATTACAAAAAACAAAACACTTCAGCACATAAAAATTCACCAGTGTTAAAAATGTGTTCAAAATTCAATGAAATATGTAAAACACAGGATATAGATTTCAGCTTTGTTACACGAAATATAAAGATTTTCTTATTAAAATATTGAATGTAGTTAATTTTAAATAGAATTGCTATATATTTCTTACTCTGTGATTTTTATTTCTGCAGTGCTTGGGAAAAGTGACATAAGTCAGTTTTCACAAACCTCTTTTGATAATTTATATACAACTTACACTGGTTTATGTCGATTTGATTTTCTTCTGTATGAATTATTGTAATGGGAGAAATACTTATGTATTTTTTTCCAAGCGAGCAGATGTTCCGTAAGTTGTCAATAAATTATCAAAAAAGGTTTGTGGAAACTGACTTATGTCATTTTTCCCGAGCACTGCAGATTTATAGGTATATTTTGCATCTTTTGCTCACGCTATCTGCACTTATAAATTTATTTATCTATCCATCCATCCTTCCATCCATCCATCCATGTACCTATCTATCTATCTATCTATCTATCTATCTATCTATCTATCTATCTATCTATCTATCTATCTATCTATCTATCTATCTATCTATCTATCTATCTATCTATCTATCTATCTATCTATCTATCTATCTATCTATCTATCTATCTATCTATCTATCTATCTATCTATCTATCTATCTATCTATCTATCTATCTATCTATCTATCTATCTATCTATCTATCTATCTATCTATCTATCTATCTATCTATCTATCTATCTATCTATCTATCTATCTATCTATCTATCTATCTATCTATCTATCTATCTATCTATCTATCTATCTATCTATCTATCTATCTATCTATCTATCTATCTATCTATCTATCTATCTATCTATCTATCTATCTATCTATCTATCTATCTATCTATCTATCTATCTATCTATCTATCTATCTATCTATCTATCTATCTATCTATCTATCTATCTATCTATCTATCTATCTATCTATCTATCTATCTATCTATCTATCTATCTATCTATCTATCTATCTATCTATCTATCTATCTATCTATCTATCTATCTATCTATCTATCTATCTATCTATCTATCTATCTATCTATCTATCTATCTATCTATCTATCTATCTATCTATCTATCTATCTATCTATCTATCTATCTATCTATCTATCTATCTATCTATCTATCTATCTATCTATCTATCTATCTATCTATCTATCTATCTATCTATCTATCTATCTATCTATCTATCTATCTATCTATCTATCTATCTATCTATCTATCTATCTATCTATCTATCTATCTATCTATCTATCTATCTATCTACCTACCTACCTACCTATCTACCTACCTATCTATCTACCTATCTATCTATCTACCTACCTATCTATTTATTTATTCTTATTGCTAGTAAGTTTGAAATGAATACAAGTTAATAAATACAATGAAAGATAAACTAGCCCACTCCTGAATGAGTAAGACTCGTGCTCAGGAGGGGATTCCAATACAGACAAAAAATAAAAATAAAAAATAAAATTACACCTGTATCTTGCATTTGTATCTGTTTTTATCTCTTTTTCAAGTTCTCGTCTCCATTTTTTATGTTCTAAGCAACCATTTGTACTTTCTATTGTAATTTGAGCTTTGCTCTATTATAGATATCTAAATAAATAAATCTGTATAATATAATTTGTTTTGTGTTTGCAATTCAGAAAGAGAAATTTGTTGTCTTATTTCTGTAGAGAATAGATTATCTCATTCACTCACGTCTTCAAAGAGACTGTAGTTTCAATTTCTATGCAACTTGGAACCATGAATGAATCTGTTGAACAGTATTACATTAGTCGCTGAACAGCGCCTGGACAAATAGTGACAGAGCTCTAAACGGTTGATGAAATTAACCGACATTCTTGCTTACCCCACGTTCTAGGAGAAGGAACACGCGCTCTATTCAAGACTGTGATAAAGTTAAAGGAAAATACAGCTTCTTTAGTGCGACAAGCTTGCAAGGAATGCGAGATTTTCACATTGTCCAAAGTAACGCAATTTCTGCCTCCACTGAAAGCTGATAAAAGCGGATAAAACACGCCACCATCCACTGCTATTAAGGTAATTGTTTTCGTACGTTTCATAATTAAATAATTTAAAAATTAATAGCTTAGTTAACAGCTACGATCATTAAACCTGGATCTTTATATACTAGTATTTACTTACTTACAAATGGCTTTAAGGAACCTGAAGGTTCATTGCCGCCCTCACATAAGCCCGCCATTGGTCCCTATCCTGTGCAAGATTAATCTAGTCTCTATCATCATATCCCACCTCCCTCAAATCCAGTTTAGTATTATCCTCCCATCTACGTCTCGGCCTCCTCAAAGGTTTTTTTTTCCCTCCGGCCTCCCAACTAACACTCTATATGCATTTATGGATTCGCCCATACGTGCTACATGCCCTGCCCATCTCAAACGTCTGGATTTAATGTTCCTAATTATGTCAGGTGAAGAATACAATGCGTGCAGTTCTGCGTTGTGTAACTTTCTCCATTCTCTTGTAACTTCATTCCTCTTAGCCCCAAATATTTTCCTAAGAACCTTACTCTCAAACACCCTTAATCTCTGTTCCTCTCTCAGAGTGAGAGTCCAAGTTTCACAACCTTACAGAACAACCGGTAATGTAACTGTTTTATAAATTGTAACTTTCAGATTTTCTGACAGCAGACTAGATGGTAAAAGCTTCTCAACCGAATAATAACACGCATTTCCCATATTTATTCTGCGTTTAATTTCCTCCCGAGTGTCATTTATATATGTTACTGTTGCTCCAAGATATCTGAATTTTTCCACCTCTTCGAAGGATAAATCTCCAATTTTTATATTTCAATTTCGTACAATATTCTGGTCACGAGACATAATCATATACTTTGTCTTTTCGGGATTTACTTCCAAACCTATCTCTTTACTTGCTTCACGTAAAATTCCCGTGTTTTCCCTAGTATTTTGTGGATTTTCTCGTAACATATTCACGTCATCCGCATAGACAAACAGCTGATGTAACCCGTTCAATTCCAAACCCTCTGTGTTATCCTGAACTTTCCTAATGGTATATTATAAAGCGAAGCTAAAAAGTAAAGGTGATAGAGCATGTCCTTGCTTTAGCCCGCAGTGAATTGGAAAAGCATCAGATAGAAACTGGCCTATACTGACTCTGCTGTACGTTTCACTGAGACACATTTTAATTAATCGAACTAGTTTCTTGGGAATACCAAATTCAATAAGAATATCATATAATACTTCCCTCTTAACCGAGTCATATGCCTTTTTGAAATCTATGAATAACTGATGTACTGTACCCTTATACTCCCATTTTTTCTCCAATATCTGTCGAATACAAAAAATCTGATCAATAGTGGATCTATTACGCCTAAAACCGCACTGATGATCCCCAATAATTTCATCTACGTACGGAGTTAATCTTCTCTCTTTACATAGTAGTATCGAAATTAATTGTATGAATGTTTGGCCAACAGTCCGAAGACAGGCTGGAACCTCGTAAGTGACACCAATAAGACATCACTAATGATTCAACTAAGCCAGGAGGAAATAGGATAGGGGGGCCAGTTTCTTTCCCCCTCCATTGCATATATTGCTTCGCTGACTAGTAACACATTATGTATCAATTTAAGTAAGGAATACAGAGTGGGCTGATAGTCACCAGGGATTCAAATAATTGATGGTTTTATGGATAATGGAAAGCATTTTATTCGAGTGCATAATTTCAAAATTACAAAGGGATAGACGATCACCAGCACGAGTATGGAATGTTAAACCACTGTTGAACAAGGACCCATCCACACCTGTGGAGTAACGGTCAGCGCGTCTGGCTGCGAAACCAGGTGGCCCGGGTTCGATTCCCGGTCGGGACAAGTTACCTGGTTGAGGTTTTTTCCGGCGTTTTCCCTCAACTCAATATGAGTAAATGCTGGGTAACTTTCGGTGCTGGACCCTGGACTCATTTCACCGGCATTATCACCTTCATCTCATTCAGACGCTAAATAACCAAAGATGTTGATAAAGCGTGGTAAAATAACCAACTAAAATAAAAAAATAAACAAGGACCCTTGCATAAAATTTTCTATTAGGATCACTAGGACTTTGAAAAGACTGATCAAAGGACTACTGCAGAGAAAACTAAAATATCAGGAGTGTAAAATATATGTTCAATTTTTGGTAATGATGATGGAAGGTGACGATAAATCTTCTTAATTTAACTTAAGTTTAAAAACGTTTTACTACAGTAATGGTCAAGTCGCTTTAGATATTGGAGAAGATAGGATTAAGTATTAATAGACTTCGTAATATCAAATTTGATTGGATATAAGAAGAATATGAAATTATATCAGACTAGATATTAGTAGACTAGATGAAATTATTTAAGAATGGATATTACTAAACTAGGTTAAATTAAATTGCAACAAAATTAAATATTCATAAACTAGATTAAATTATATCAAATTAAATATTAGGATATACATAAAATTACATTAGATTAGACATTAGTCGACTAAAAGAAATTATATCGGATTAGACATTAGTAATTTGGTTAAATTATGTCAGGTTAGATATTAGTAGATCAGATGAAGTTATATAAGAACAGATATTAGTAAATAAGGTTAAATTATATCAGATTAAATATTGGTAGATTAATCAAATTACAGTAGATTAGACATTAGTGAACTAGATTAAGTTGTATCCGATTAAACATTGAGGGTGCTATGCATAGACATTTCGCTAGCCCGCGCTACGAGCGTGCTATACTAGCCCCGGCTATTGACTGGTTACTTGTACAGGATTCATATCATATCATATCGCTAACACTGGTTTATGAACACGAAAAACGTTAGTTCGCTGATCATCCACCGGAAGCCCGCGCTAAGAATGTCTATGAATATGGCCCTAGTTGACTAGATGAAATTATATCGGATTAGATATTAGTAAATTGGTGAAATTATGTCAGGTTATATATTAGTGGGCTATATGAAATTACATAAGAACAGATATTAGTAAATAAGGTTAAAATGTATGGGCCGTATTCATAGACATTCTTAGCGCGGGCTTCCGGTGGATGATCAGCGAAATAACGTTTTTCGTATTCATAAACAAGTGTTAGCGATATGATATGAATCCTGTACAAGTAATCAGTCGATAGCCGGGGCTAGTTTAGCACGCTCGTAGCGCGGGCTAGCAAAATGTCTATGAATAGCATCCTATAAGATTAAATATCAGTGTACTAAACGAAATTATAATAGTTTAGATATTACTATTATATGAAATTACATTACATTAGATATTAGTGAATTAGATTAAATTACATTATATTAGATATTAGTGAATTAGTTTAAATTACATTAGATTAAATATTGGTGGACTATATTAAATTACATTAGAATACATATCAGTAAATAAGGTTAAAATGTATGAGATTAAAATATCAGTGTACTAGACGAAATTATATTAGTTTACATATTACTAAACAGATTAAATTACATCAGATTAAATATTAGTAGATTATATGAAATTACATTAGATTAGATATTAGTGAATTAGATTAAATTACATTAGATTAAATATTGGTGGACTAGATTAAATTACATTAAATACATATATGTAAATAAGGTTAAAATGTATGAGATTAAAATATCAGTGTACTAGACGAAATTATATTAATTTACATATTACTAAACAGATTAAATTACATCAGATTAAATATTAGTAGATTATATGAAATTACATTAGATTAGATCTTAGTGAATTAGATTAAATTACATTACATTAAATATTAGTAGATTATATGAAATTACATTAGATTAGACATTAGTGAATTAGATTAAATTACATTAGATTAAATATTAGTAGACTAAACGGAATTAGCTACATTAGGTTAGATACTAGAAGACCAGATAGAATTACGTTTTAATGGATATATTATTAAATTAGGCATTACATTATATATTAAATTAAATTGTTACATTAGATTTGATATTTGATTACATATTAGAGTGTAATGAAACTAAAATTTTACTGTTTGGAATCACAGATGCTGAAGACTTTCATTTCAATTAAAATGTCGAAATCGATATTTAACAACATCTCTATTGAAATGAGGAATTCGTGTAAACGATTTGCCCTAACTACATTCAATAAATCTTTTGAACATTTAAAATTGCTGATTTACATAACTGTTGTCCGTCCTTACTCCAGCTCGAAATTAAACATAAATCCGTGTGACAACCCATTGTTTATACGTCATAGATAATAGCAGCCGTGCTGGGTTTCGGGTGTGGGACACACCCCCTACAATCGATAAGCGACGTAGCAGAGGCTTCGAAAGTAGAATAATTCCTTGTGAATATTCTACCGGAAAACAGATCAAGATGCACAAAGTCTGAAATGCTAGCGTTTTGGTAGTTCAAATAAAGAATGTCGAGGATTTGATGAACCTTAGAATCCCTAAGGTCGTGAAGGCAAAAAAGAAGGTATTGATGCCTAATTTTGTCTCCCCAACTGTTCTTCGTGCTTACCTATGCAGAAAATTATTCTTCTGAACTGAAAAAATACCTGAATGATTAAAGTCACAATGAAAGACTGTGTGTATGTGATCATAACCGATTTGCTGCTCGAATGGAAGTGGGATGTTGCTGATATGCACTTTAAGCATGACGGTGCACCACCCTATGTTGTTCTCCTACGAACCTACGACCTATCACCGAATGTACTCCCCCCATCGAGAATACTATATATATACGCCCATACATGCTGATTGTGGAAATTTGTTATGTTTCAAAAATACGGGGGCATAATTTCAGGTATGTATTTCCCACATGTAGACAATCAAAATAGTTCATTACAACATGGGTCCGGAAATGCTTCATTTCCGAGTTATGGCCTTCAAAACATTGAAATTCACCGCAACGTTTTTCTTTCCGCAGGTCGTTGTCATTACAGAAGACGTACAAAGTGTCCACCTCCTGCTTGAATACAGACCTCACATCGATGTCTCATTGACCTGCGAACACGATCCCAAACTCCAGGAGTATTGCGTATGTCCTCAGAACATGCCACAATTCGATTCCGAAGGGATTCCAAATCAGGCACCGGAGACGAATAAACCAATGATTTTAAATGGCCCCACAAGTAGAAATCGAGAGGGTTCAGATCAGGTGAGCGTGGAGGCCAAGCAATTGGGCCACCTCTACCTATCCATCGATCAGGAAACCTTCATCCAAGTACCGGCGAGCCGTACGACTGAAGTGTGCAGGAGCGCCATCATGCAAGAAGTGAATGTGTTGACGATTGATCAGTGGAGTGTCTTCTGAAACATGAGGTATGGTGTTTTCCAGGAAGTTTGTGTACCCCTGCCCCGTAAGTCTGTTTACAAGTACATGGGGTCCAACTAATCGATCACCAATGATACCGGCCCACATGTTGAGGGAGAACCTCACCTGGTGATGAGATGGAACAGTTGCACGTGGGTTTTCATACGCCCATACATGCTGATTGTGGAAATTTGTTATGCCATCTCGTGTGAACTGTGCTTCATCTGTAAATAATACTAAGGCAGGAAAGTTCGGATTTACACCACAAGAACCACTGACAGAACCTAACTCTTGCAGGGTAATCTGCTGGTGACAAGGCCTGTACACGTTGCAAATGATAAGGATACAATTGATACTCTTTCAACAGTCTCCAGACAGTCGTATGAGGAACATTGACTTGCAACGCTACCCTTCGTGTGCTGATAGAAGGAGTCATGTTCACAGCCTCCAGAATCTCCTCCTGTACTTCTGGAGTTGTAGATCTTGGTCGTCCCCTTCCCAAACCAGGAGAGTTAAATTTTCCATACTCGCACAGACGGTAATGGAGACGTACAAATGTCTTTCGATCTGGACATTGTCGCTGTGGGTACCTCTCCTGGTACAAACGACGAGCCAGCGCAGCATTGCCGTCCGCCTTACCGTACATGAAGTGTATCTCTGCCAGCTCTTGATTTGAATACATGTCGCACAGTCTCACGCCTACACAACACTGAATGTAACCTTCGCCTCGGAATGAACTGTCAGAGTGCCCTCTTAATGTCTCCTTTGATGGCAACGACCTGCGGAAAGAAAAACGTTCCGGTGAATTTCAATGTTGTGAAGGCCATAACTCGGAAATAAAGCATTTCCGGACACATGTTGTAATGAACTATTTTGATTGTCTACATGTGGGAAATACATACTCTGAAATTATGCCCCGTATTTTTAAACACCCTGTATATACGAGCTCGCAGACTATTTCCTTATCGAACTGCTCTGAAGATGACCACAACACAGCGGTCGAAACGTCAGCCACCAACACCAAGACAACGCTGTAGAAGCCCCGAAGCTTATCCACAGACCATTCATAGGTATACTTTGACTATTGTAAAAATTATATTTCCCCATAACATTTCTTTTGTTTCTGTCAACAATTAGCGAGGGAAAACATGCAATGTAGTGTATTTATACATCGAATGCTGTTGTAAAGTGAATTATAATAAAGTTTTCCAGCGCTGAAATGAATCAGTGAAGCTGAAATTTATAGGAGGTTTCTGATATAGTTAAAAGAAAATTCTCATTCGATAGTCCTCGAATTCTCTACGTCTCGCGACTACTGTCAACTAACAAAAGATTCACCGAGTGGAAGAACTTATTGGGGAAAACCGACGGTCAAGAAAGTTAACGTCAGCGCTTATAGCACAAAGAAAATTATTCTCCAAGACAAAGTTTTTAAAAGTGTGTGCAAGATAGGTTCTTAAAAATGTGACGTAAGGATACAAAATGAGGCAACCTTAACTTTGTTCCAAACATTTCCAGTGCTTTAACAAAGAGGGTCACAAGTTCCTGGGCAGAATTGTAATAAGTGACGAGACTTCGGTATGTCAATATTTCTGAAATCAAGATTACTACCAAAGGAAGAGAACATTTCCGTTCGTCAGCACCATATTTTTGTTTTCATATTTTCCGATAATGGTATATCTATAATGTGATAAGTTGAGCTATACAGGGTGTTTCAAAAATAGAGGGCATAATTTCAGGTATGTATTCCCCATATGTAGACAATACAAAAAGTTCATTACAACATATGTCCTAAAATGTTTGGTTTCCGAGTTATGGCCTTCAAAACAGTGATATTCACCGGAAAGGTTTTCTTTCCGCAGTTAGTTGCCTTTACAGCAGATGTTCAAAATGTCCACCTCCTGCTTGAATACAGGCCTCATATCTATGTCTCATGGCCCTGCGAACACGATCCCAAATTCCAGGAGTATTGCGTATTTCCTCACAATTTGCCACAATTCGATTCCGAAGGGATTCCATGTCAGGCACCGGAGACGAATACACCAAAGATTTTAAATAGCCCCACAAATAGAAATCGATAGGGTTCAAATCAGGTGAGCGTGAAGGCCAAGCAATTGGGCCATCTCTACCTATCCGTCGATCAGGGTACTTCTCCTGGTAAAAACGACGAGCCAGCGCAGCATTGCCGTCCGCCTTACCGTACATGAAGTGCACTTGTGCCACCTGATTTGAGTACATGTCGCACAGTACGACGCCAAACACAACACTCAATGCATCCTTCGTCTCGGAATTAACTGTCAGAGTGTCCTCTGTTTATATCTTCTGTCAAGACACCTATCTGCGGGAAGAAAAACGTTCCGGTGAATATCATTGTTTTGAAGGCCATAACTGGGAAACCAAGCATTTCCGGACACATGTTGTAATGAACTTTTTGTATTGTCTATATATGAGGAATACAGATCTGAAATTATGCCCTCTATATTTTAAACACCCTGTATATAATCATAATTTTCCTTACTGTGTGTACTTAAAAATATTATATTCATTGTACGCTTTGTACTGCACTATTTTATTATTACTATTATTGTTGTTATTATTATTATTATTATCATTATTATTATTATTATTACTATTCTCATTTTTATCATTATTATTATTATTATTATTATTATTATTATTATTATTATTATTATTATTATTATTATTATTATCAATAATTGTCTTATTTTTTTATATTTTATACTTTGTATGTCTCATTTATTTTGACCTGCTTTTCACATTTTATTATGCTTTTTTCTTTTTTCTTTCTGTATGTTATATATTATGTCTGATTTCTACTTACTTGTTGTTTACATTTTATTATTATTATTATTATTATCTTATTCAGTTTTGTGTGTAAAACTGTAGTGTACTTTGTAAATTTGCAGTGTTTTTTGTAACGCAGTTTTACTCCTGGTTGAGTGTTAGAGAAGGCCGTATGGCCTTAACTCTGCTAGGTTAAATAAATCATTATTATTATTATTATTATTATTATTATTATTATTATTATTATTATTATTATTATTATTATTATTATTATGAAAGATTAAAGCACAATTATGTGAAAAAAATAACAGATACGGTTTTTATGACGTGCAAGAACCAATATCAATAGATCCATTTTCTCTTAGATCAAGAGACAATGAATTCAGCGTGCTATTAATATTAGTATTTTAAGAACAAATTAAATGATGTAATAAGAAGTTGAGAAGATGTAAAAAATTGTCTAAAGGCATCATCCTCCTTCCTAAACATTTTCGTCCTGATTGCGCAAAAATCACACAAAACACCATCATTAAATTTAGTTGGAAAATCAAGCCACATTCTCCATAGGTCAGATTTACCCCCATGGGATTATCACAAGTTTGGACTGCTTAAGGAAAGCTTATAGCCTCCCCAGACTGCTTTCGAACGTTTGTTCGAATCCCGTTTCGGCTAATTGCCTAATCGGTTTCCGCGCCCCCCCCCCCCCGAGTTCTTTTCCAACTGTAAGACAAATATCCAGCAACCCCATGGAGATTCTCCAGACTTATCTTGCCATCATCAATTTTATCAATGATACGCAACCTAGCAGTTGATACGGCGTCGTTAAATAACCAGTTTATTTAAGAAGTGACAGGATATTGTTAAATCGCATTGATTATGTGATTAAGTCTTTACTCCCCTCGCATGCGATTGACTTACCTTATGCTGTTTTTCCTTTTAACAGTATTCCCCTCATACAACATGGACTCGTCCTATACATTTGTCAGTTGAGTACATGGGATCACGGTTTATTGTTAAACAGTCCGACAGCAATACTACTAAAGTAGCCACGTTCAATTAGTAGGCTAGCGGTGTCAAAGAGGACGGAAGCTTTGTAGTTTCAATAATTTTAATTGTGTCACTGTCCATTCTGGTCGTCAAGTCTTTTGAAGGCCGCTCCAATACTCCACGCGGAGTTGCAAATTTTAGCAGTGTGTCTTGTTCTAGTTCACAGTGAAAATTAATTATATTACAGTTCAGTGTATAATAAAAATGTGGAGGCCGTGGGAAGCGAGTGAAGTGTCCGAACCGATACCCATGAACGTCAATAACGACGATGGTAATAATAATAATAATAATAATAATAATAATAATAATAATAATAATAATAATAATAATAATAATAATAATATACCAGAGTTAAATAACAATTCAAATTCAAAAGCTAGACCAAAATTATGTAAGCAGTGTCAAACGTTTGTGTGCAATGCTCACACGTATGTTCTGAAAAACAATTTAGGTCAAGGAAAAATTTTGGAGACATCTAAAATTCTTAAATTAAATAGAAATACTGTAAGTAAAATTGTAAAAAAAAGGGACCTAAGACACCTAAAAAGCGTGGACACAAAGTCACAAAATTTAATAAAGTAGATGTTTTACGTGTGATTACATTCGCCGTCAAATATATAGTTCTTACAATAAGGGCCAATCCTTAACAATAAAAGCATTATTACAAAAAGTCAAACTTTCTGGTTTTCCTTATGGAGAAACATTTAATTATTTCTTTAAATAATTAATTTAAAATAAATAATATAAATAATCTTCAAATTAACTCATACTTTGAGCAATTAAGCCCAGCCCATATCCATGTTATATTAATATATATAGCAGCAACAAACAAGACGTGACAACGTCGCATTTTCATTTTATTATCGGTGCATGCAATAAAGACCTACAAATCTTAAAAGAAATGCCGCTGCCTAATAATTAAACGAGGCAACTTTACTACCGATGCACTGTTTCTTGCTATTACATTACACTATACTCGATAGATGGCAACACGTGCGCGCTGTCATGTGCAGCATCTAGTGGAGATTTGTTGAACTTCCAGTTACACATACAGTTTGACATTTTTCCCATTTGTACCTCCAATAAAGAAATTCTTAATAGAAAAAATATATGCAACGAATTTGAATTTATTGAAATTACAAATTACTGTACATATCCATATTATTTAATAAAATATGTAGTTTGCATTTAGGAGGCCAAATGTTTGTACTTGGGGCAGTTCCAAAAAAATTACATAATGCAATAATGCAATTAAAATTAAGTCTCAATTAATAGAAACTCTAGTTAAAAAAAGAAACGAAAAATATTGTGACAGCGACGTGAGATTCGAAATCACGACCAGCAGAAGGAAGTGAAAGGTCGGCCGGCGCGGAGGTTGCGCGCGCATCTGCTTCCTGTGGCATGTGCTGTGGCTTAGGGAGTAGAGTGGAGTGGGGAAAGAGCGACCGCTGCAGAGAAGTGGAAATATCCAGATTATTCGAGAGTGGAATCTTTCGCGAACTCTCCAGAAACTATAGTTTGGTTATAAAAGAGAAGACGCAAGTCAGTCAGTCAGTCAGTCAGTAAGGCAGTGTTGTTAAAGTCAGTGGAGAGCAAGCCAGACAGTCTTGTGTAGCAGTGAAGCCAGCTTCGAGACCAGAGCGCGACTTGAGTTGTGTCCGTAACTGTGGAGCCTGAAGCCCGGAGTTCGAGTGCAGTGGACCGCAGTTGGGGGACCTGAGTTCGAAGTGCAGCGGATCGTCTCTGAAGGTCTGGGGTTCGAGATTCTGTGAACGCGAGTGATTGAGCTAGAAGAACTAGCCAAGACAAACGAGCTGTGAACTAAGAACTGACAGTTCTGTGTTGTAAATAGTGCTTTGTGAATATCAGTTAAGATTAACAGTTCATTGTTGTTCGTAATAGTCCAAGTAAATTGTCATTGTCGTTTGTGGAGTACAATAACGAACGCTGTGTTGCTGTGCGGAGAGCAAATCCCATTGTTGACGGGAGTGAAATAAAATTGTAGAGTGATAATTATTGTTGAGATAATAAAATTACATTGTTGTTCAGTATCAAAATTTACAATATCTAATGGATAGTTTCAATTTAAATTAATATGATACTTAATTCTCCTATTTTTATTTATGATATAATTAAGTTTACTTAATTTTAGATTTATTTTAATGAAATGATTGTATAATCTTGGTCCATATTATGAAGAACGATTTTGCCCAGATTTTGTATTGCACTTTGGTTCAAGTAAAAGAGTTAATATGTTTCGACTAGTATTGTGAAATGTTTCTATATCATCTTTAAACTTTTACTTCAAAAAGTTATATTTTATACAGGGTGATTCACGAAATTCTCCCCTGGTTCATGGAAGTTATCGCTGAGCTTATTTGTAACATAAAATAAAAATAAATTAATGGGATCAAATTCATAACTACGGAGTTATGGTAATTTAAAAACGACAGAAAAAATATTTTTATTTCAGGATTTCAGTAACAAAAATGCAAAAAAAAAAGTCAAAATAAAAGCAAATGATTGTTTATGTATCAATCTCTTTCATTTAGAATGGATTTAAATCACATTTTCGAAAATGCCTCCCTGAATCTGAAGTCAACGGCTCGCACGGGTGTGAACCGCGCTTGTAGCATTTCCCAGCTTCACAAGTTTGTTCCTTATTGTCGTCGCGGCATCCAGAATGCGCTGAAGCAACTCTTCACGTGATCGTATCTTAACCTGATACACGATGTCTTTCATCCATCCCCAGATGCACGTGCACGTAGTTATGGCAACAAACATGCCTAGCGCTCCATTCAATTTGGTGCGTTTCGAAAATGTGTTGTAACTCCGTAATTATGAATGTAGTCCCATTAATTTATTTACATTTTGTGTTCCAAATAGCCTCAGGAATCACTTTCATAAACCGGGAGTAAACTTCGTCAATCACCCTGTATTTGTTAAATTTTATAAACACATGCTTTTGAAAAAAAATAAACAGGTTTTGACACATACATTTTAATTATTCTTTTTTAAAGCAAAGACAACGAAATAAGATTTGATTTGGCACATAGTACTGAATTAAGTTTCAAAATGATAATACAGCCAATTAAAGATGTTCTTTAAGAAGGAACGAAGAAGCTCTCTGATACTTGGCAGAAATCTATCGATCAGTTTAAGTATTACTTTAAAAAAATAAACAGAGATTGATTATTTTTTTACGAGTATATTATATTACTTACTTACAAATGGCTTTTAAGGAACCCGAAGGTTCATTGCCGCCCTCACATAAGCCCGCCATCGGTCCCTATCCTGTGCAAGATTAATCCAGTCTCTACCATCATACCCCACCTCCCTCAAATCCATTTTAATATTATCCTCCCATCTACGTCTCGGCCTCCCTAAAGGTCTTTTTCCCTTCGGTTTCCCAACTAACACTCTATATGCATTTCTGGATTCGTCCATACGTGCTACATGCCCTGCCCATCTCAAACGTCTGGATTTAATGTTCCTAATTATGTCAGGTGAAGAATACAATGCGTGCAGTTCTGTGTTGTGTAACTTTCTCCATTCTCCCGTAAATTCATCCCGCTTAGCCCCAAATATTTTCCTAAGCACCTTATTCTCAAACACCCTTAACCTATATTCCTCTCTCAGAGTGAGAGTCCAAATTTCACAACCATACAGAAGAACCGGTAATATAACTGTTTTATAAATTCTAACTTTCAGATTTTTTGACAGCAGACTGGATGATAAGAGCTTCTCAACCGAATAATAACAGGCATTTCCGATATTTATTCTGCGTTTAATTTCCTCCCGAGTGTCATTTATATTTGTTACTGTTGCTCCAAGATATTTGAATTTTTCCACCTCTTCGAAGGATAAATCTCCAATTATATTTTTTATATTATATAATGTTCACAAAGTACCAATCAAGTTCGAACCTTCTCAGTATTTTATATGAAATTAATTTTTATCTTGAGATGACACTCATACTAACAAAAGGCTTTTAGAGAACCCGGAGGTTCATTGCCGTCCTCACATAAGCTCGCCATCGGTCCCAATCCTGAGCAAGATTAATTCAGTCTCTGCCATCATATCCCACCTCTCTCAAATCCATTTTAATATTATCTTCCATCTATGTCATTGTCTCGACAAAGGTATTTTTCCCTCAGGCCTTCCAACTATCACTTTATATGCGTTTCTAGATTCGCCCATACGTGCTACATGCCCTGTCCATCTCAAACGTCTGGATTTAAAGTTCCTAATTATGTTAGGTGAAGAATACAATGCGTATATAAGTATAAACTTCAATAAGATGTTTTACAATTTGTGGATATTATTAACACTTTACGACCACTTTGTTGAAGTGCTTGAAGTTTCCAGTTAAGTACACGGGAAAGTAATGAAAGATTCTCCTTGTCAAGAGCGAAGAACTGTTCCGGACTCTCATTCTCACCTCCGGGTGTCTGAAGCCTTTTAATATGAGTTCATTGACGTTCACTGTGTCAACACATTCGAGTGTCGCAGCCACGAGGGTTGGTGTTTGTTCTCTTACTTCACCCCCTGCCTTGATTCCTTTCACCTTCATGAAGTTCTTCCGTTAGCTCCATATGCAGTTCATTTCTTAACGTGAGACAGAGTTCTCATATATTGTTCTTTACTTACCTATATTGCCATGAATTCGTCCACTTACTAAAATATTTTCAAAGATATAAATACTACGCTATAAAATAATGTGCTTTGCTAAGTACTATTTCTTATGGACATAAATTTGGCAACCTTGTCTGCTGTTGCACAATATCTACTAAGATAACAATTATACAAGCTACTACATAATTATATAAACATGCCCATTTGAAACCTAAGAACCTTTTTGCCTCGCCCACAAATATTTACCACGATCGACTAAGCAGTTCCTTAGCTTGTATTTCCTCTGCCCTTATGAAGGTACTCGTACCTCAGTACTTGGTTCCTTTGAAGTACACTTGGCCTGCCCGAAGATCTTTCGCCGTCTGAAAGTTCAAACGATGCTTTACAGCAACGTTAAAATGTTTCATGTAGAAACTCGTAAGAAATAAATTAAAGTGTTCTTATTCTTAGCTAGATGGAAGGTCTTTGGATAAGCAGTGACCGTTCCCATATCACGAAGTATACAGCATGAACTAAGTTATAGTCCTATGTATTGTGGAAGAAGCTAGTGTTTTTCCTTCCCCATAGAGCCTCTGTAAAAGTAAATAGAGTTGCGCCACCATTTGAAGTCTGTAACATTCATTCATTTATTCATTCAGTTAATGATTTATTTATTTATTTATTTATTTATTTATTTATTTATTTATTTATTTATTTATTTATTTATTTATTTATTTATTTATTTACACATATATTTATTTATTCATTCATTCACTTATTGACTTATTTATTTATTATTTGTTTATTTATTTAATTATTTATAGACTTATTTATTTGTAGATTTATTTATTTATAGATAGATATATTTAGTCCACACCTGTGGAGTAACGGTCAGCGCGTCTGGCTGCGAAACCAGGTGGCCCGGGTTCGAATCCCGGTCGGGGCAAGTTATCTGGTTGAGGTTATTTCAGGGGTTTTCCCTCAACCCAATACGAGCAAATGCTGGGTAACTTTCGGTGCTGGACCCCGGACTCATTTCACCGGCATTATCACCTTCATATCATTCAGACGCTAAATAACCTAGATGTTGATACAGCCTTTTTTAAATAACCCAATAAAATAAAATATATTTATTTATTCATTCATTCATTCATTTACTTACTGACTTATTTCTTTATTATTTGTTTATTTATTTAATTATTATACACTTATTTAACTATTTATTTATTTATTTATTTATTTATTTATTTATTTATTTATTTATTTATTTATTTATTTATTTATTTATTTATTTATTTATTTATTTATTTATTCATTCATTCATTCATTCATTCATTCATTTATTTATTTATTTATTTATTTATTTATAGACATATTTATTTATTCATTCATTCATTTACTTATTGACTTATTTATTTATTATTTGTTTATTTATTTAATTATTTATAAATTTATTTAGCTAATTATTTATTTATTTATTCATTTATTTATTTATTGATCTATTCATTTATTTACTTGTTTTATTTTTTCATTAGTTTAGTTATTGATTTATTCATTCGTTAATTAATTCATTCATTCGACTATTCATTCGTCTATTCATTCATTTATTCATCTATACATTAATTCATTCATTGACTCATGATTCATTCTTTAATTAATGAATTAATTCTTTCAGCCAATCATTGCATATTCTTTTGTGACAATCGTCATCAAAGCACATGTAACATTAAACACAAATACAATAATATCAGTAATACGAAAATTCCTCTACACACTTATACAGGATTAGCCCACACCTGTGCAGTAACGGTTAGTGCGTCTGACTGCAAAACAGGGTGGCTCGGGTTCGAATCCCGGTCGGGGCAAGTTAAATTGTTCAGGATTTTCCCGGGGGTTTCTCCTCAACTCACTATTAGCAAATGCTGGGTAACTATCGGTGCTGGACTCCGGACTCATTTCACCGGCATTATCACCTTCATTTCATTCACACGCTAAATAACCTGAGATGTTGATACAGCGTCGTAAAATAAGTAATATACACATTATATATATATATATATATACACAGGATTATTTATACAATATTTTTTTTTCATAATGTTCGTATATTACCACGTTCATTTGCTGGGACCAAAAATCACGGTATTATTATTATTATTATTATTATTATTATTATTATTATTATTATTATTATTATTATCTATGAGCTCTACAATCAGTTTCTATGTGGCAGGTAAATGCACAAATCAAGTATGGTATGATTCCTGGTGCCAACAAAAGAGCATCGACACTGATATCAGACAGACTACATTGCGTGGCTCAACTTTTCTTACAAAATATAAAATACAGGGACTCCACTCTCCCTCACTCTTCTTTTCGTGAACGGAAACTGATGAGAATGGTTTACGTTATGTGACATGACTGGCAACAGCTTGTCACCCGGTTCGAACAAGCAGACTTCCACTCAGCAGTCATAACATGCCGCCCTCCCCTGGAGCGGTGTCTGCATTGATTCGCAGGGGCCGCTGCCTCATACAGATTTCAAAACGCAACTGTGAGTTTCCATAGTGTCAATTACCTCCGAAACGATATGCAGTTTATTTCCTTCAAATCTGACATTCACCACCCGCACATCCTTTCAACTCATTTGAATGTAAATAAAAGAGATTGCGAATAAGCAGAAGCATCCAAAACGTTTAAGTTATCTTCAGTTTTAGATCTTGAACATTCGTATATGTGTTATTATCTCATAAATAGGGACCGGATTTTTATGTAATTACATATTATATTCCATTCAACCTAACCGTATATAAATAACAAATCTTTGCGAATATTGTAATTACCATTAATATATTAAAATTTGATACTACATATTTTTACTTATTTACCCCACATTACATATTATGGCTTGGTATTAAATAAATCTACATATTTAGGGGTTTTATTCATTTTTACTTCTCTAAAAGGAAAATACTAATATGCGTTACAAGAGCGGTATGTTGAAGTTTTCATGTTCGAGGAAAAGTTTGAAAAAGAGAAACGTAGTTGAGCTTTTTTAATTTCCGAGAATTGAAAGAAAACATACCTCGTGTATCGTACATTATTTTGTGCGAAGATCGTTTATTATATAACTGAAAGAGGAATTTCTAATTAGTTGCAATGAAATCTCCATCTTGGTTTCTGTTCAATGACGGCAAATTTGCAAAACAAAAATATCTATCTTCAACATTGTTGCTTCAAAATTTTTTCTGTGTTTACTATACTCCAGCAGGCCGTGATATAGCCTATGTCTGTCTTTTTTTTTTCCCCCAGTCTATAAATGCGAACTTAAAACAAACGGTAAGGTTATGTAATGATTTATTTTTCATTTTAATATTTTAACAATATTATTTATATAATATATTGCGGTAATAACATCGGCAAGTTTAATTTTGCCGGTCTTGTTGATTTTTTCACGGTTTCCTTAATGTTACTTGCATCACGAATGCAGTAACTTTAGTGGAGTTGTAGAGTTTACTTAATTTTTGCAAATATTTAAAAACAATAATTAACAGTGCAATTTAGGTGAAATTGCAGTGGTAAGTTTCGAATTTATAATTATTACTATATAGAACGTCTCTAAAAATAATATGTTAAAAGCCTACAGCGGTAAAATCAATATGTCACTTAAGCGGTAAGAAGAGGGAAATTGTTATGTGTGTTAGGTTGGGAATACTGAATGTGGAATTTTACACTTTCCGCGGATTGGTTTTGTGCGAAAACCTAGCAAATACGCACTATCTCGCACAAAAGCCTTTTTACCCACCCAAGACAGGATATATTTCGGGATGAAACATAATGTTCTTGGTTCCAGGAAGTAACAGAGGCATTCACCCCATACCGCCCACTGTAAATATGAGTGAAAAAAAGACAACCCTTTTCATACAACTATCTTGTATTGTAAAAATCCCTCAGAAAGTAGTGTTGCCTTCATGCAGTGGAGTGGAATGAGGCTGACATGATTTGTCTCGAACTATAATTGTTCTGCACACGTCTTAAAAAGTCGTTCCCATGCAATTTGCAAACTTACCTACCCTCTTCCTAATCCTTTCAGGGAAAACCCGTGTCAAGTCTGGCATGAGCTGCAATAATCTACGTCACATAACTGATTTTAAACACATGTTGACAAGAAAACAATAATAAAATGGACATATAAGTAATGTATGCCTATTAGTTTGATCAGGGAAAAAATATTTTATATAAAAATAACAAAATAAAATTGACATTTAAAAAAAATCAAGTCTTTTTTTTACAACTTATATTTTTCATAAATCCGTGTCACTTCTGAACTTAGAAACCTTGTATCTTTATCTGTTAAAGGTTCAGTAAGATATCTTCATTAAATAATCGAATGCACTGTTTCATTCACGGTTTAGGGTAGTTAATCTCTCGTTTAATAAATTACGATGGTAAACGAGTTACAGTCTTACTGATAACAACTCTTATACAAACGTTTAACTGCCTTACACTTACAAAATTAACAGCTCGTTTATAAGTCGTGTGTAAATTCCTCACTATATACGTCGTATACTGGGTGTTCATTTCAAAGTGTCATGACGTCACTGTTGTGAGTCAGCGATTTGAAGCGAGTTTAAACTTTTATGTCAGAGAAGTTGATATTAATCAAGGCGTTCAATCTGAACTTGAGAACGTGTACGGTATAACTTGAACGTCGTAGCAACAGATGGCGGTCTGTAAGGTCTATGTGCTACCATAACCTCTTTCGAACTGTGTTTTGCACGGGAAGTCGTACGCAGGGTATTTCTTATCATCGGTTGCGTACGGCAACATTCCACAGTACAAATCAAATGCTCCGTGTCGATGTTGACCGTCGAAGTTAATGTCAACAAATACGTAAGTAATCGTCTTAACCCTCTCCCCATATCCCGACAGTAAGAAAAAAACTCACATCAGTACGTGTTTCCAAACTGTTCACATTCCTGCCACTACAGGCGTTACCGTACGTATCGGTAAGTACTCTTCAGAATGAACGCCGTACTTGCTAGGCAACTTCTCTGGCACACAGGTAATACGCCTCTGCGGAAGTGTAGGAAGATTGAATTCTCTAGGCTCATCGGCTAGCCACATGACGGCATACAGCGAGCCATGACACACTTTAAACTGAACACGCAGTATAACAATACATAGGTTGGATAAAAGGTAATGGCAACAGTTCGATATTTTTTATATGGCTTTATTCACAGTGGTATAACATTTACGTACCTTCAGTATAGTCGCCCCCCTTATTTATCACCTTTTGCCAAATGTTTGGAAGGCATCACACACTATCAGCCCGTCCATCTTTGTTGAAGTGGAATGTGGAAAATCGATTTAGTGTTTTGTTATCTACAGCGAAACCACCTCATACTCATTGAAATAAATCAATCCCTAAATATGGGATTGCTGATAACATTTGTAATTACGGTTGCTCCTCAAAATGATATTTGTCCTCAGGGTAAAACATAACCTATAAAAGCTGATGCTATTGTTAAGAATAAGATGATTACACCCGCCCTAAAGCACGGATAATTTCATCTCTGGTATTGTACCGGGTCCCTCTCAGTGGTTCTTTCACTTTGGCGAAGAGCTCATAATCGCATGGTCTCATAGGCTATCGAGTGAGTAGAGTGGATGTTCCAGAATCTCCCATTGCCAGCGGACAAGACGTCCCGAGCGCTGCACGAAGGTGGTGGTGTTTACCTTCTGCCTTGGAGGTACAGCGTGGTGCAGTATTACCCCATCAATGAACATCACCTTCACAGCACTTTGTGTAGGGCGCACTTTCTTTGGACGAGGAGAACCGGGATTTTTCCATTCATTTGATTGGAGTTTCAAGCTTGGTTCGTACGAGCGAGCCCAGGTGTCGTCCATAGCAACGTTTCGTCCAAGAAAGTCGTCACCTTCCCTTTGGTACCCGTGTGCTATATGGCAACGCTGCATCGCCACATACTTCACACAGTCCCTCAAAACATTCTTGTGCACTACGACCTCGTCGCGTCACTTCAATTTTGATCCAGGAACGTTGCTCTAGTTTTGTAAACATGGTCTTAGGGCGCTCGCACTATCCCTGTGAAAGTGAACGTTCTACATACTGCAGTAGATTGACAGAGTACTGTCGCCACTGGCTGCACTAACTCATCTAAGAGTCATTGTTCATGTCCACACAGCTGGCAGCTCTCGAACGCACCATCGTCACGTGACAACAGTGTTGCCATAACTTTTTATCCAACCCTTGTACAACTGTTATAAAACTACGTCACAATTTCGTCATTATTTTGTTACGAAAGTTAACACAATAATTGAGATTCTTAATTGCATCCGATAGTATGCGCTAGTCCGCACTAAATATCGGTAGTACAATTGGGACTGATCAATTGGCCACGCTATATTTCGATCAAAGAGTACAGCTACAGCAATATTATTCTAATTATTCTGTTCTCTTTGATTTCTTGTTCTGTAGTTACATAACAACCATTATAAAATGATAATCGATACGAACAGCTGTTAGAGCGGAGGCCATATTTTTCATTTTATACAACGCTTAAATAGGGGGTTTTGTGTATGTAGCTTCAGCAAAGCAATTCTCATGTACTGGGTGTTCATTTCAAAGTGTGTCATGACGTCACTGTTATTGGGTCACCGATTTGAAGCGAGTTTCAGCTTATATGTCAGAGAAGTTGCCTATTATTTAAGGCGTTCTTCAATCTGAACTTGAGAACGTGTACGGTATAACTTGAACGTCGTAGCAACAGATGGCGGTCTGTACGGTCTGTGTGCTACCATAACCTCTTTCGAACTGTGTTTTGCGCCGACAAGTCGTACGCAGGGTATTTGTTATCATCGGTTGCGTACGGCAACATTCCACAACACAAATCAAATGCTCCGTGTCCATGTTGACCGTCGAAGTTAATGTCAACAAATACGTAAGTAATCGTCTTAACCCTCTCCCCATATCCCGACAGTACGCGTTTCCAAACAGTTCACATTCCTGCCACTACCGGCGTTATCGTACGTATCGGTACGTACTCTTCAGAATGAACGCCGTACTTGCTAGGCAACTTCTCTGCCTCATAGGTTATACACCTCTGTGGAAGTGTAGGAAGATTGAATTCTCTAGGCTCATCGGCTAGCCACATGACGGCATACAGCGAGCCATGACACATTTTGAACTGAACACCCAGTATAGCTACACACTGTTTATATAGGGGGGAGTCGGGTAGTATCGGACAGTGCGTTTCTTTCATCTACCACCATATGATAGTACCTGAATGACATGGTTACGTTTCTCTATGCGACATCACAGAAACGTAACCATGTCAATTAGGTACTATCATCGTGTGGTAGATGAAAGAAACTCACTGTCCGATATTACCCGATGTCCGATACTACCAGACTCTCCCCTATCCATCGCTTATACAAGGTTCATTAGTAACATTTTCTATTCCACCTCTGCATAAACAGGGAGTTTTGTACGTAAAACCACAGCAAAGAAATTTCCATGTATAGTTACAGGCTGTTTATACATCCATCGGTTATGCATGGTTTATTAGTAACGTTGTATGTCCCAATTTTGCATAAGTCTCGTATGAAAATTGTACAAGGTTTATTAGTAAAACCGTTAATTTTTACACATACTTGAGCATATTGGGTTATTCCATCAAATGACCAGTTGCTATGGAAACGCCTACCTACCACATTGCTTGCACACTGTACCAATATGCACATTTCATGGCTTATAAGAAACTTTCTGACTTCCCTCAGTTGTCGATATACTGTATGTAATACACAGCTCCTGTTCGTCACCAGTACGGTCCTTCAGCTGTAGAATCACAGAAAATAAAACGTAACACAGCAAATAAATAAAACGAGAGCAACAAAGACGGAGATAAAGTCGAAAGAAATATACGTCACGGTGGGAAGTCCATGCCTCATAAATAAATGCAAGTACAGTGGCGGGGCAGAAGCAACAGTGCAAGCGCGCAGCTTTGATCGGACTGGCGCGGTCACGAAACAAGGCCCCCTGAAGTGCACTAGAGTGCCTGGCACACAAGGCCGAGGTCGTCCTACAGTCGGGCTAAAATTATTTCTGCGAATAAAGACTCGTGCTGGGATTTGGACTTGTGAATTCTTTTTATTCACTCGCTCACAGAGTATTGTAATTTCTGTACGGAGAGCTTTATTGGAAATTCGTCTTACAGTGAAGTCCTCCACATGTGACGAAGACAGCGCAGCAAATCATGTGCCTCCAGTTCCGAGTATAGCGGGGTTCTATTTCCAGCTAGGCATGTGACATTTGTAGTGGATAAATCAGAGAATTCAGTAGGAAGCAAAGGGTGATACAGAGAAGCAAACAAAGGAGGAAAGTATGTAATAAATAAATAAGGAAGTAGGCAGAGGAAAGGGCGACAGGGACGCAAGGAGGTAGAGGAGTAGGAAAATACGAAATTAAGAAAGTACGAAGAAATGTACAAAGATTGGAACCTGTCAGGAAAGCAAAAGGGCGAAAAGTAAGTAGGGCGATAGCTGTTTTGGAAAGCAGGATACATAATGTAGATATGCATATAAATTGAGAACTACACAAAGTAGTAGGGATATACAAAGGCAGAGAACGACTTTGAAAGGTAGATAATATGTAGAAAGTAATAAAGACTGAATAAAACATAAATTACACCAATGGGTGAAAGGTATGAAAGTAGGAGGTACAAAGTTATGAAAGTATGGGGGATATACAGGAATGAAAATAAGAAAGCAATAAAGTAAAAATATATTGAGACTGACTTAAGGACAGAATAGTGAGTTAGAAAGTAAACAGAAAGTATAAATGTTAGAGATATAAACTACTACACAGAAAATGATGAAAAGTAGATTTAGGAAAGAGTGGAAGTAGAAATGTAGGAGATAGAAACGTATAAAAGTGTAAGTATACGAGGTTTAAATATAGCAAATAGGAGACCATGGAAGTAAAAACGGAAGGAAATACGGAAATACGGACATATAAAGGAAAGAGATAGAAAGGTATATAGTAGTAAAGTATACAGGTGGAAATAGAAGAGATAGGAAATCATGTATGTGTATGTATGTATTCACACTGCAATGGGTATATACCCGGTGGCAGTGGTAACTAATTACACTCAACAATGACAATAATAAACTTATTAATTACAAATACAAATACAAATTTATTTACAATTTACATTTGAATTGAATACATGTAAATAGATACCCGAAATGAGCATAATGAACGTGCTCGGGTACAGTCCAGTAGTCTACATAAATTTTACAGGGTTCAAATAATAATGCTGATATAAATAATAATAATAACAATAATAATAATAATAATAATAATAAAATAATCGTGACAGAAATGATACAAAGATTGTAATACAAAATAATTCATTAATAATAATAATAATAATAATAATAATAATAATAATAATAATAATAATAATAATAATGATAAAACAAAAATATTTACAATAATAAAATAAATACTAAGATGGATAAAATAAAATATAAAACCACTAGCGAGAGTTAACACAACTTAAATAAGCATATAATAACCGGAAAAAAGTGACGAACTCGAAAATCAACAGAAAAGTTCATTGTATCGCAGACGACAGCAACCGCCGTATTGACATTGTGTTGTGCATTATTGGTAGTAGGGGGGAGCTGAAAGTCTACGTAACTGCCGTTCTCCTCGAATCTTCTCGTACAATCATGGGAAGTTAATGCTGAAAAACAAAATGTCTACGAGTCAAACTGTTCATTATTACCAGGATAAATACAAATAATACTGAAATATATTAATCGAGTTTCAGTTATAGATATTAAAAATACAATTAATAATAATACTAATAATTAATACTAACAATAATAATAATAATAATAATAATAATAATAATAATAATAATAATAATAATAATAATAATAATAGGGAATATCCTAAATTAAATTAAGCACGATCACTTAAAATAACATTTAAAGTAAATCTAATTTGTATCTTAAACCTAAGTTCGAACTAAAACCCACGAGTGTGATATGTTCATATCTGCACAAGTACCTTTCAGCATTACACTCATTTCGCTGTCAACTCACTCACTGCACTGGAACTACGTCACATTTCACTGATTCTATCCTGATTTCACTAACACTTCAAAAACATTTCACTGTTCAAATACTTTGCACTGCCACTATAAACTATAAAGCTTCACTGACAGGAACACGTTTCACTTACACAACACACTTCACTGACACAACACACTTCACTGACACAACATAATTCTTCACTGATACAATACTTCAATAACAAAATATCATTTACACCCTTTAAATACTGTGTATAATTACAATCTATTAGTAAGGTCCTTGACCCTATTTTAAATATATTTTTGGTTGTTGGTAAAGCCTTTAGTAAGTCTGCAGGTAAAGCATTCCAGTCCCTGATAGTACGATTGAGGAAAAAAAAAAAACTTTCCAGTGTCCGTCCTCTGTCTTCTTTCCCTCAATTTATATGAGTGGTCGTTCCTTGAAGAGTAATTTGGCGGCTGCAACCAGTTTTTTATTTCTCTCCAGGCAGGCTCACCTCTGTATGTTTTGAACAGTGCGGAGATAGAAATTTATGAAGTAGGAGAGCAATGTGAAAATAGGAAATTATAGAAGTATAATAAAATTGTAGGACATAGGAAGATAAGAGTGCGAAAGTGTAGAGGTAAAAATACAGAAGATAAATTATGAAAGTAGGAGAGCATGAAGATAGAAATAAGAAACTAGGAAATTATGGAAGTACAGTAAAGTTGTAGGAGGAAGAATGTAAGAAAGTATGGAAGTAAAAACGCAGTCGACAGAAAATGTAGAAGTGTAAATGTAGGGAATATAAAGGCAGAAAGTAGAAAAGAACAGAAATATAAACGCAGGAAATAAGAAAGTATATGAGTAGAAGGGGGGAAGAGGCTAATTGGGATTTCTCGGTCTCTGGTCGGGTCAAAAACTCTGACATAACTGATATTTAACCCTTGCGATGAATTTCGGTGAAGTCCGGAGGGCCTAATTAGCCAAATCCACTCTCCTCACTTCCACGCTGGGGCTCCCTGGGATCTTTTAAGATGCGAAAGAGAGAGTGGTGTGCGGAAAGCTACGGGAAAATATTGCATTTATATTTCCAAAGAAAAACTGCAAACATGGCATGATTCAAAGAGGAAGGCAGAAAACTGGGTTTGCAGTGAAAAGGATTTTAGTCCTATTGTTTAAATGTAACACTTTAAAATTTATTTCCAGAATGAAAAGTTACATTTGTTCAGTTAAAATTTCTATACATTTGATTGATAAAATTATTTCAATAATTTATTATCATAATACCTCTTAAATTGATTGAACATATTTGGAATTAAATCAATGGCTTTCCTAGAACAAACTATGATATGACGAGTATGTTTCATACAAAACAAATTTTATCTCGAAAAGGAAGCAAAAACGAGCAAAATTGTATTAAACCTTTTTATACAAATCTAGCTTTCAAGTAAAGCACCGTGTGAAGCTGACTTGAATAATTTCAAGGGAAAAATTGTTCCGGGACCTTTAGCTGAACGCACCAACGCTCTACCCACCACAATTTCAAGTCACACAGAGCTTGTATGCATTTGACGTGGGTTTCTGGCGTCTTGTCAGCCCACTCGAGTTATGTGGGCATAAAGGAAAAAGTTGAGACTGACACAGTGAAGTTCCTGGGTAGCTCAGTTAGTAGAGCGTTGGTGCGTTCAGCCAAAGGTCCCGGAACAATTTTTCCCTTGAAATTATTCATTAAACCTTTTTGTTTGAAATATCTCAAAGGGTGTATTCAAGAATGAAAAATGACAGCTTTTCTCAACAATTGTGTGAAGAATAAGACCAAGATCGAATTCGCGTTCTCTTTTGTGCAAGGATGTTAGTTGACTTAAGTATAGCTATGAGCGTATTCCGAATCTCACCGGTGAGCAATCCGATGGCATCACGGTGTTCCGAATTCCACCGATGACGTCATTGATGCTCCACCGGTGTCGCACCGGTGCCATCAACTTGCAGAGGTGGCGGCAGTGTCCATCAGCCGACATCAGTGAATCTGATTGGTTCTTTTATAGGGCGGGAATTAGCAGACGAATAACATCGTGCACTGTTGTGTCATGGCGGTGTGTTCTGCTTTAGTTCTGCTGTATTGTTTGTAATGAGCACAACGTAAAAACAATATGTTAATGGCTTATGAGCGAACATGTCAACGGACCAGTTATTACTACTGGTTCAAGAAATAAATTGTTTATGCTATCTTTTCTTTGAACGAGATGGCAGTACGGAAATTTCGCAAAATTTTGCTACCGTAGCACAGACAACAACTTGTACAGTCGCCATGACAGCCATCGATCCTTCCAGCAGTTTTGTTCCTATTTCGCTGCAGCATGACATCATTGTTGCCACCGGACCGGTGAGATTCGGAATACGCTGTATGCTTTTAAGTAAAATGTAGTGAAAACAGGATTTCCCATATTCATTTATGGCAACACAACTACATTCAACATTATTAAAGCAAGGAATTTTGAGCACCATGTTATAAGAGTACATAATTTAGCATCGCTGAAGGACTAGCCTTATCTACTAATCTTGAAGACTCAAAAATGACTCAGACGAGAGCCAGGCGTCTCTTTAACTCCTCCATTAAGAGTGATGAATGTTGAATGAGTCGCCAGCCAGCGTGGCTTCGCTCGTCTCCAGGACGACGACTAGATGCGGCTGTAACGCAGCGTGGTGCGTTCGTCCCGCCTAACGGCTCCCCCGAGCAATGCCAGCAGGATACACGCAGACTGCCCGCCCTGCAGAGCGGCGACGAAACCGATAACACTTTCCTCATCACGAACAGTCACAAGCAACAATGCAACATTTATTCACGTCCATCAAACCCCTGGGTTTATAATCTAGTAATTATACAGTGTGAACCGTAACTAACGTCATTGATTTCGGGGGTTATTCTTTGAGATATTTCAAATAAAAAAGATTCATACACTTTTGCTTGCTTTTGTTTCCCTTTAGGGATAAAAATTTTGTTTTGTAAGAAACATTTAATTGAGGGTTTTGGGAAATACATTGATTTAGTTCCCAATATGTTCAGTCAAATTTTCTTTATAATAACCTCAGACCTCGAGTGACATTTATTTATTTATTTGTTAATTTAATTTATTTATTTATTTGTTAATTTTATTAATTTATTTGTTAATTTTATTTATTTATTTAATTATTTATTTATTTATTTATTTAATTATTTATTCATTTATTTAATTATTTATTTATTTGTTTATTTATTTATTTATTTTATTTTATTTAATTTAATTTAATTAATTTAATTTAATTTAATTTATTTACTTAATTGTATTTATTTATTTACTTCTTTACTTATTTATTATTTATTCATTTATTTATTTACTCACTTATTCACTCATGTATTTATTTATTTATTTACTTATTTATTTATTTGCACTTACTCATTTATTTATTTATTTATTTATTTACTTATTTACTTATTTATTTACTCACTTATTTATTTATTTATTTATTTACTTATTTATTTACTTATTTATTTATTTATTTACTTATTTACTTATTTATTTACTCACTTATTTATTTATTTATTTACTTATTTATTTACTTATTTATTTATTTACTCACTTACTCACTCACTTATTCATTTATTTATTTATTTACTTATTTACTTATTTATTTATTTATTTACTCACTTACTCATTTATTTATTTATTTATTTATTTATTTATTTACTCACTTACTCACTTTTTCGTTTATTTATTTATTATTTATTTATTTACTTATTTATTTATTTATTTACTTATTTATTTATTCATTCATTTATTTACTCACTTACTCATTTATTTATTTATTTATTTATTTATTTATCTATTTATTTATTTACTTATTTATTCACTCACTTATTTATTTATTTATTTATTTATTTATTTATTTATTTATTTATTTATTTACTTATTTATTTATTTACTTATTTATTTACTTATTTATTTATTTATTTATTTATTTATTTATTTATTTATTTATTTATTTATTTATTTATTTATTTATTTATTTATTTATTTATTTATGCCTATAACAGGGCAAAGCCCCAATTACAATAGACAGTACAGATATTCGTTTAAAAAAACATAGAATTGCATTATAACATGAAAAAGAAGATGAAACAGATACAAGTGTAAATACAAATTGAAATTGGAAAATGAGAAAAGGAAAAAAAAAGAACAAATAAATAGATACTACCTAAATAAAAGACACAGATATAGATGTAAATGAAAAATACAAAATAAAATACATGAAAAATAGTTAAATATAGATATCATAGCCAAAAATGTAAAATGTAGCTATAATTGGCAAATTACAGAGTAACAAATAGCAATATTATATAAAATCAACTACCTTCAGTATATTAATAAGAAAATGTTTGTATTCCATGTAAGAAATGCAGAAATCTAGATCCCATGTTTTACATATTTCATTGAAATTTGAACACATTTTTAACACTGGTGGATTTTTATGTGATGAAGTGTTTGGTTTTTTATAACATATAACAATTGACGATTTCTTAAATGTGATGTTCTAGCGTTAACCTGGATTTGTGATAATGTTTCGCTATTATCCAGTAGACCGTTGAATATTTTATACAATAAAAGTTACTCAGCAAGTAATCTACGACTTCCAAGAGACATTAAATTAAATTCAGCAAGTAGATTGTTGTACGAAATTTTGTTATGGAGGGCTGAACAATGATATCTTCTAAAATACAGATATCTAGAGAATCGTTTTTGAATTTTTTCAATTTGATTACTAGGACTATTTCGTGAATAAAATAAAAATGTAAATAATATATCCCTAAAATTCGCTCACAAAATGTTAATAATTGTATATTTATGAACACTTAACTTATTCAGACATTGTGAAGTCGAAACAGATGAATAACGATTACCGCAATAAAGAAATTTAATGTTATTCAGTAATGCCAATTGAGAAAAGCGAAGTACACGTTTAAAAAATGTTAATTACAGGTACTATACTTTTCTCTTCTTCTTATAACAGAAATACGTTTACATTATCTGGTGAAATCATAATTTAATTTAAACGTTTTATAGTATAATTTTTATTTATAGTCCTAGGTTTATTGCATCTATTTATAGTTAGAAGTGAATTTACGTTTATTGCTGTAATTATTATATTATATTATATTATATTATATTATATTATATTATATTATATTATATTATATTATATTATATTATATTATATTATATTATATTATATTATATTATATTATATTATATTATATTATATATTATATTAATGGTATTATTGTATATTATATACCACTGCCACCGGGTGTATACCCAATTGTAGTGTTAATAAATACATACATACATACATACATACATACATACATACATACATACATACATACATACATACATACATACATAGTAGTAGGTTTATTTTGCCTGGCAGAGTTAAGGCCATGAGGCCTTCTCTTCCACTCAACCAGGTTTCAATAATACAAATACATGAGATACAAAATTTGATTGCAAAACAACACAAAAGAAAATAACTTAGAAATTACATAAAATATAGTAGGAAATTACAATAGACAAGATCAGTTACATAATATAAAATTACAAATGGTCAAGATCAGTTACATAATATATAAAATAAAGTAGAAAATTACACATAATCAAAATCAGTTACTTAACATAAGGGAAATACACACACACACACACACACACACAAACACAAATTTATAAGATCTAAAATGCCCGAGACAAATTGGACGATTATTTTACTTGAGATATATTATTCAGTTAATATAGTAATTGGAGAATACATATGAGTGATAAGACATAAAATGCTGATTAGCAAAGTCCTACTAAATGGCATACAAACACAAATGATTAAGTAATATATGAAGATAATAAAAAATGAAAAGAGAAAAAAAAGAAGAAGAAGAGAGAGGAGAAAAAAATACCTTGGTCATTTAAGACTATTTAGAAACTTCCGCAAGAGTCTAGTTCTGTTCATTAAAGACATTTCTAAGTAGAGTGTGCTTAAAAGATTTTAGACTCCGACTGCTCCTGATTTCCTGTGACAAGGAATTCCAGGAACGAGCTATGTGTATTGTGAAGGAAGCAGAGTAGAGAGATGTTTGATGGAGTGGAATTGATACATACATACATACATACATACATACATACATACATACATACATACATACATACATACATACATACATACATACATACATACATACATACATACATACATACATACATACATACATACATACATACATACATACATACATACATACATACATACATACATACATACATACATACATACATACATACATACATACATACATACATACATACATACATACATACAAATTTAAAGCAAAATCACAAATTTTAGAGGACTAAGAACTCTGCACCGTTTCGTTGTTACTCTTTATGAGTATTTTAAGAAGATTTATAAAAAAAACAATAAAAATTTCCTAATATTAAATCTATAAATTCATAAATACTAGTTTGTCATCATTTAAGTAATCTTTACAGGAAAGAATGTTTTAAAGTGTAAAAAATAACTTTTAAGTGCATGTTTTAATCTTTCACTCACCATTACTTTGAAGAAATATTCTCAACATAGCGTTAGACGTCAAGGATGCGAAAACTGTGTAATCTCTGTAACCACTCAGGAAGAGAGATCAACAAGAGACGGAATTTTATATAAATAGCTGAATGAACACACTGAACAGAATACAAGTTTACTATGTACATTCAGTACCTCCCCCAACACGCTTTTAATGCCAGCTGTGTAGCTATAAAAACTGATTTGATCCTGGGAGGACGATAGATTAACAGGAGACAAAATAAAAAGGATTACAACAGTCAGCCAACTGTATAAAATACAAGTTCGCCATGTGCATTCGGCATCTTCTCCAACAAAACTGTAATGCTGGAAGTATAACCATAAAACTGCAGGTGCATTGCAATTTGACTTCGTTCAAACGGCGTGGATTTCATGCGCTCGCTTCTAGTAATACGTGTTCGGAGTTCCAGTTGGAGCGAAGGGTCAGATTTCATTACAACGCTTCTGATTCGACAAATCCTGGAATGTCATTTCAACGTTGTCATTACGTCAGTAGTGTCTGCATTGCACGACAGCAAAATGGCCGGCATAAAGCCCTGGGATTTACTTCGATTCCAGAACACTTCACGAGGTCTCTGCTGTTCTTTCTCACAAATGCAAAACAGACTTCGACGAGTACAAAACTCTGGCGTCCGTCCTTCGAATTCATATCTCCGCGATCATCAGGCATATACTGGGTGTTCATTTTTTTTATTGGGTTATTTTACGACGCTCTATCAACATCTGAGGTTATTTAGCGTCTGAATGATATGAAGGTGATAATGCTGGTGAAATGAGTCCGGGGTCCAACACCGAAAGTTATCCAGCAACTGGGTGTTCAGTTCAAAGTGTGTCATGGCCCGCTCTATGCCGTCATGTGGCTAGCCGATGAGCCTAGAGAATTCAATCTTCCTATACTTCCGCAGAGGTGTATAACCTATGAGGCAGAGAAGTTGCCTAGCAAGTACGGCGTTCATTGTGAAGAGTACGTACCGATACGTACGGTAACACCGGCAGTGGCAGGAATGTGAACTGTTTGGAAATACGTACTGTCGGGATATGGGGAGAGGGTTAAGACGATTACTTACGTATTTGTTGACATTAACTTCGACGGTCAACATGGACACGGAGCATTTGATTTGTGTTGTGGAATGTTATCGTACGCAACCGATGATAACAAATACCCTGCGTACGACTTGCCGGAGCAAAACACAGTTCGAAAGAGGTTATGGTAGCACACAGACCGTACAGACCGCCATCTGTTGCTACGACGTTCAAGTTATACCGTACACGTTCTCAAGTTCAGATTGAAGAACGCCTTAAATAATAGGCAACTTCTCTGACATATAAGCTGAAACTCGCTTCAAATCGGTGACCCAACAACAGTGACGTCATGACACACTTTGAAATGCACACCCAGTATATTTTGCACACCTCTACTCCCTCCTACTTATCTATCCGATTCCACAGTCTTTCTTGGTATCATAACTTAAATACTAGATCACAATATGATAACACGCTAGAAATACCACTCCACACATCATCTCTTTATTCTTCATCTTTCACTGTTGCTACTTCTCGTCACTGGAATTCTCTGCCGCCTGAAGTCAAGGCCTGCCGAAATTTAATTTCCTTTAAATGTAAATTATAAAATATCTTATGATGAGCTGCCAGACCTAACGCGTTGCAAATATTTAATGGAATGTGTTCCACTGTATTTGTTTTTATTATTTTTTTGTTTCTTATTTTTATTATCTGAATCGTGTTTATTTATCACTTAACGCCAATATGTATCCCACTGTGTTGATTTTTTTATTAATCTATTTTTGTGTACATTTTATTCAATTGACGGTTTCTGTTTTAATTATGTAAATCCTACTTAATTGTAATCTAATACTAATGTGTATACTAATGTGTTTATTTTTATTTTTACTGTGTACATTTTTTTATTGAATTATCGGCTTCTGTATTTATGTGATTCCTATTTGATTCTAACAACATTAATATGTATTTCACTATGTTTATTTTTATTTTATGAGGCAAATTTTATGTAACTACCTCTTTCAATCTCATTATGTACCTAAATTGTATCAGTATGTAATTAATTAATTCCGATCCAGTTTTATGTTCAACTGAGTAAGCAAGTTTTAATCCTGGTTGAGTGTAAGAGAAGGCCTTACGGCCTTAACACTGCCAGGTTAAATAAAGCCATTATTATTATTATTATTATTATTATTATTATTATTATTATTATTATTATTATTATTATTATTATTATTATTATTATTATTATTATTATTATTATTATTATTATTTATTTTTTTACGGGTGTTCAAATAAATTTACATTTTTTCATTGCTGTTAATACTTACAAATGGTTTTTAGAGAAAACGAAGGTTCATTTCCGCCCTCACATTAGCCCGCCATCGGTCCCTATCCTGAGCAAGATTAATCCAGTCCCTACCATCACATTCCACCTCCCTCAAATCTATTTTAATATTATCCTTACATCTAGATTCTATATTTACCCATACGTGCTACATGCAATGCCCATCTCAAACGTCCAGATTTAATGTTCCTAATTATGTCAGGTGAAGAATACAATGCGTGCAGTTCTGTGTTGTGTAACGTTTTCCATTCTCCTGTAACTTCATCCCTCTTAGCCCAAAATATTTTCCTTAGCATCTTATTCACAAACACCCTTAATCTCTGTTCCTCTCTCAAAGTGAGAGTCCAAGTTTCACAACCATAAAGAACAACCGGTAATATAACTGTTTTATAAATTGTAACTTCCAGCTTTCTTAGACCAGACTGGATGACAAAAGCTTCTCAACCGAATAATAACAGGCATTTTCCATATTTAGTCTACGTTTCATTTCCTCTCAAGTGTCATTGAATTTTTGCACTTTTTCAAAGGATAAATTTTCCATTTTTATACTCCAATTTCATACTATGTTCTGGTCACGAGACATAATCATATACTTCGTATATCTATTTAACTGAAACAGTTTGAAATTTAAAAAATGCATGTAAGAAATTTGTTATGAGTAATTATTAATTTTTAGATGAAATTTTATTGTAATTTATGCATGTAAATGTATTAGGTATCGAATCCTCCCCTGAACACGAGAACACTCTTGTAAATTTACAACTTCTTTGTATAGTATTTTCTGACAATAAACAATATTATTATTATTATTATTATTATTATTATTATTATTACTAGCCGTACCCGTGCGCTCCGCTGCACCCGTTAGAAATAAATATAAAGTAATTACATAATTAAAATAGGACATTTGACCCAGGGAACATTCGTGTTTGATAGAAGGATAAATCGTTTAATATGTTACTTTATTTAAATTGTATTTAAATGATTAAAATGCGATCATTTTGGTCCAGAGGCACTCATTTGGTGCAATGACAATTCCTTTAACATGTTCCTTAATTTTTATTACATGTAACCATAGTTTAATGAAGATTGACATATCATTTAGATTTAATGTGTATACTTTATTTTACTTGCTATATGTTTCCATTGAATAATGGTAATAACTTAATTTTAACCCTTGCTTTCTACGTATTCAGTAAATGGCGCTTGGCCCACTATGGTTCTGAACCCTTGAAATAACTTAAATTATATAATATATTATATTATATTATATTATATTATATTATATTATATTATATTATATTATATTATATTATATTATATTATATTATATTATATTATATTATATTATATTATATTATATTATATTATATTATATTATATTATATTATATTATATTATATTATATTATATATTATACTATATAAAAGTGTGTTGATAATGGATATACTCCAATAAGTAAGTTTTTAATTTGTTATGGGGGCTCTTGAATCTCAGGAGGAACAAATTTTATTTTACAACAGCGCAACATAATCTGCTTGGCTCATTGCCCAATTTTTTTGCATTGCATTTAATGCATATGTATTTTATGTATTTTAACAGGATTCAATTGAGCATAGTTAAAATTTGGATTATAAAATAATGGAATGTTAAGCTAATATATTATTACTGCATACTAAATCAATACACTCTCGTTGGTCGTTAATTCTCTGAGATAAACATTATTTTAAGAAATACAGGAAACGAATATACAGAATAGCTAACAAGTTTTCTGTGCATAAGAATCTATTTAATCTTACCTGTCCTCGATTCACTCAGAAGTTACTGTGATAACATTATAGCATTATGTCCATATAGAGAAACTACACTTTCCAATGGTGAAATAATAATTAATTACACAAATCGGTTAATTTAGCTTCTGATATTACTTCATACAAACACAGAAACATTCTCTGTAGGCCATGATTCATAGCTTTCGATTGTTGTTGACCAAGGCCCTTATAGACGAAGTCATTTGTTCTTTATTTCATTACACCGCCTTAGATGGCAGTTATTTTAATTTTAAAAATCATTTAACTCATTAAATATCAGTCCTGTCAAAATTTTTCAAAGAATAAAACTTATCGGAAATGATTTTTAAAGAAATTTTTGTTATGTAGCATTTTTCACAAAAATCAATAATAAGCGAGATATTTCGATTTATTTAATTCAGGCCCCCTTATAACCCCCCTTTTTAAATAATGTATTTTGAATGCCATATAGCCTAAAATCTAAGTTACAACGAACTTAATTTATATTCCAATTTTCATCGAAATCGGTTCAGCCATTATCGCGTGAAAAGGTAACAAACATACAGATAGACAGACGGACATACAAACAAAAATTAAAAAAAAGCGATTTTCGGTTTCAGGGTGGTTAATTATATATGTTAGGACCAATTATTTTTGGAAAATCGAAAATTACCAGAAAAATTTCGTCTACAGATTTATTATTAGTATAGATTTTAAAAATATACTGACAATATAAATCTTTCTGTGTCTAGAAGATTATGTAACTCCTTTAAAGAAGTGTAGGCCTATATGGACATTCATTTTTTTCTTTCCGGTTAGGCTTTGCGTACGTTAACAAAACAAGTGAATGCGGAGACTGAACAATTAAAATAAATAAAGTTTAGAATAGAAAGGAATATACTTAAACACAAGGGTTTTGCATAAAGGAAATACAGATGAGATTCGGTTCTAGTGATATAAAAGAAAAATAAAATGGGACACTAAAGTAACTGTAAGAAAGGAAGAAAAGTAGATGATTGGAAAGAAGAAGATCTAAGATATAAAAAAACAATATACGAGAGGAAGATCGCTGCAAAAGGCGGATAAAACGAGAGAAAGTGAGGAATACTAAAACAGTTGAGGGAGCTGGCGAGCTATAAAGCGATGCCGGGAGTGTGGAGGACCTAGAATAAACCGCAATGGTCTGGCCTGCACCTTCCCTTACCTCGCACACAAAATTTATGCGTCACCGTCTTGAGACGGGAGCGGAGTTTGGTGGGCGAGGACTTGATGATGAAGACGCAATACAGTTCATCTCAGAAACCTTCGCAACAACTTAGTAATAACATCGACGTATTTAATACTGACCATTACACTTTTACTAATTCATACTACTTCTGACCAATAAAACAATACGAAAGGACGTGTTTCAACCAATCACGGCTGTTTATCGCTACAATTTTATCACGTCCCTAGCATTTGTTTATTTTTATCACTTCCCTAGCATTCATTTGCATTTATCACTTCCCTAGCATTTTTTCCTTGTTTCCCAACATTTCAAACTGCAAATTATTTACAGTACTATAAAACATGCTTTGCGATCGTCATCTGTTTACTGCATAGAGAGTCGACTGAAAATGGCGGCTCCATGCAAACGTTTTGGTATGTTAACATTAGTGAAATAGTATTTTAGTAAGTCAATTAATATTTTATTGCATTAGAGTATTTTATTTCTTATAATCTTTATATATATTTGGGGCTAAGAGGGATTAAGTTACAGGAGAATGGAGAAAGTTACACAACACAGAACTGCACGCATTGTATCCTTCACCTGACATAATTAGGAACATTAAATCCAGACGTTTGAGATGGGCAGGGTATGTAGCACGTATGGGCGAATCCAGAAATGCATATAGAGTGTTAGTTGGGAGGCCGGAGGGAAAAAGACCTTTGGGGAGGCCGAGACGTAGATGGGAAGAAAATATTAAAATGGATTTGAGGGAGGTGGGATATGATGATAGAGACTGGATTAATCTTGCTCAAGATAAGGACCTATGGCGGGCTTATATGAGAGCGGCAATGAACCTCCGGGTTCCTTAAAAGCCAGTAAGTAAGTAAGTAAGTAATAATCTTCATATACTGCACTTTCTTATAATCGTGTACTAGTCAATTAAATACCACTCCAGTTTTAATTTTTTCTAATTATGTTAGGTGAAACAGTTCTGCGTTATGTAACTTTCTCCATTCTCCTGTAACTTCATCCCTCTTAGCCCCAAATATTTCCTAAGCACTTTATTCTCGAACTCTCTTAACCTCTGTTCCTCTCTCAAAGTGAGAGTCCGAGTTTCACAACCATACAGAACAACCGGTAATATAACTGTTTTATAAATTCTAACGTTCAGTTTCTTTAAAAGCAGACTGGATGACAAAAGTTTCTCAACCGAATAATAGCAAGCATTTCTCATATTCATTCCGCGTTTAATTGCGGGAGTGTCAAATCTGTGACTAATTTATTTTATTAATCCTATGTAATCCCCATGGATGTCCAGCCTGATAAGATTCTCTTTCGAATACTGAATCGACGTTTATATTCTAAGATGGAAAAACTGGTGGAAGAAGAGCAGTTTGGCTTCAGGAAAGAAAAAGATACAAGGGATGCAATTGTACTACTATGAAAAATCGGCAAAAGATACCTAGAGAAGAATAAAGAAGTGTATATACTATTTCTTGACCTAGAAAAAGTGTTTAACAGAGCAGATTGGAACAAACTGATGGACATCCTGAAGAAGATAGGTGTGGATTGCAAAGACAGGAGGCTGTTCAGTAACTTTTATATGAAACAACGAGTCGAAGTGAGGATAGGAGAAGAAATGTCTGAAGGAAGTGAAATAGGGAGAGAGGTACGACAAAGATGCCCTTTATCATCTACCCTGTTCAACATCTACTTGGAGAATTTGGTGAAGAACTGTTTTCAGAACATGGGAGGTGTGAAAGTAGGAGGAAGAAGAATAAAGTGAGTAAGATTTGCTGATGATTTGGCGTTGATAGCAGAAGAGGAAGCGATACTAAGAGATATGCTACTGGAGCTAAATGACAGCTGTGAGAAGGTGAAGTTGCGAATTCTAAATGAGGCAGTAGAGCAAGTGGACAGCTTCAAATACTTGGGATGTACTATAAGCAGTAACATGAGCTGCTGCCAGGAAGTCAATAGGAGGATAGCAATGGCAAAGGAAGCTTTTAATAGAAAAAGGAGCATCTTCTGCGGACCTCTGGAAAAAAGAATTAAGGAAGAGACTAGTGAAATACTCTGTGTGGAGTATGGCATTGTATGGTGCAGGAACAATGATATTACGATGAAGTGAAGAGAAGAGACTAGAAGCATTTGAAATGTGAATATGGAGAAAAATGACAGACAGAATAATAAATGAAGCTGTGTTTGAAATAGTGGGTGAAGAAAGAATGATGCTGAAACTGATGATTAGGGCTAGGATTTTGATGAAATTGCATCTTTTTTTCTAGTAAGCCAGAAACATAGCTGCTTTAGTATTTATATGTTATGTGATAAACTGAGTGTTTTAAAACATATTTGTTAGGGCATTTTTTTTGCATTTTTTACCTCTTACAACTCATAACAGCATTTTTTTTTGTTTTATTCGGTCATTTTTGGGTTATTTTCATTTAATTTTGGCCATAAATCTCCATTATTAATGTAAAATATTATTTTTTTCTTTTGATATTTTCTCTGCATATTTTTTTCATTTAATAACCATTATTTTGTATATTATTTTAATTATTTTCTATACAAATACTGCCATTTTAATGTAGTACACCCCAACGTAATGGATCAGTCCAACCAACCCTTCCATATAGACTCCTCTATACCTGATAATTCCGGATAAGAGTGGCCTTGTGGTGGACTACATAGAACTACATCAGGTAAAATAATTAATTAAAGTGTACTACTTAGAAAAATTATGTAAAATTAAATAAACTTGAATGTTGGCACTAGAATTTACTAGTCTGAATATTAATATTCCTACTAAACCAATTATGTAAGATCAATTTTTAGGGCATTTTAAGGGCATTTCTGAAATATTTTTAGTTCATAAATGCATTGTTTTAGGACATTTTTTCATGATTTATAGCCCTATTGATCAGGAAGAAGAAAAGGAATTGGTTGGGTCACTGACAGAAGAAACTAGTGAAGGATGGATGCACTGGAAGGAATGATGAACGGGAGAAGAGTTCGGGGCAGAAGATGATGTCAGATGATAGACGGCATGAAGATATATGGATCGTATGCGGAGACTAAGAGGAAGACAGTAAATGGGAAAGATAGGAGAATGCTGGGTTTGCAGTGAAAGACCTGCCCTTGAGCAGAATAGTATGTACAGAGGTGTGAAAATTATTAGAATAATCTTAATTTTAAAGGTTTTTTAATAGTTCCTTCACAAATATTAATTGAATTGATGAATATTGGTATATATTACTATACTGATTTAGGATATATTTACTACTAACAATGCCGGAAAGCATTGTTGTACATTGGTATTTTTCTTATTTTACAATTGTTATGGGAATTCAGGAATTATTATATTATGTTGGCGGAATTGGAAACATAAAAAATTATATGCACAAAACAGATGTATACGTTCATTTGAATCTTCACAACAATGTAAACGCAAAGAACAATTTGTTTAAAGCATTTCTTAATTAATTGTTTATGTTTCCAATTCCGCCAACATAATATAATAATTTCTGAATTCCCATAACAATTGTAAAATAAGAAAAATACCAATGTACAACAATGCTTTCCGGCATTGTTAGTAGTAAATATATCCTACATCAGTATAGTAATATTATATACCAATATTCATCAATTCAATGAATATTTGTGAAGGAACTATTAAAAAACCTTTAAAATTAAGATTATTCTAATAATTTTCACACCTCTGTAGCTACAGCCACAATCTCTGGTGCCTGTACCCTAGATTTCGCTTTATTTAAAACCATCCATGAGTGTAGCGTTTCAAGAGAGGACTCCATTGCGGACGAATCTGTGTTCAGGAACTGAATATTAAATGAAAGCAGTGGGGGATCCCGGGCGGACTAGTACAGGCATTGATCAAGAGCAGTTTTATCCGCTGTGGAAATCTGGTTAGGGCAGGGTGTGAAGTCCATTATCACAAACAACATCAAATTGCGCAACTTTCTCTTTAAAGATGCACACAGCCTGGCTGATCATTATTTGTGGTTGGGGTGGGGGTGCCGCAGCGCCACATTCACGGCGTACCCCTCCCCCCCCCCCTCAGTAATTAGCGTACCTTTTGTACACTGAAATGAACACGTCATTGCCTGCATTGTCTGACTGGACGGCCCTTGGGTAACACGCGATTAGAGTCCTGCAAGCATCGACTGGTGTTCGATGAAATTATAATGGACAAATGGCTAACTGTTCTAAAAACCTTTTTAAATACGAGTTGAGTTTTAATTTTTTGGAAAAAATCCGTATTGTTATTGTCCTCAGATAAAATTTTAAAGCTGTTTTAATGTCCATTTCGTTAAAAGTTCGACTCATTTTCTGGAATAACAGGCGAATTTACGAAACTTTGTACCTATAAATGTACGTATAGTCTAAATCAGACACGTAGAAATAAATTACAATAACCAGAAGCATTTTACAACACTTAACGAATCATATCACACGTTACTGTGAGAGAGTGAGAGAGAGAGAGAGAGTGAGAGAGAGTGAGAGAGAGAGTGAGAGAGAGAGTGAGAGAGAGAGTGAGAGTGAGAGAGAGAAAGTGAGAGTGAGAGAGAGAGAGAGTGAGAGTGAGAGAGAGAGAGAGTGAGAGTGAGAGAGAGAGTGAGAGTGAGAGAGAGAGTGAGAGTGAGAGAGAGAGAGTGAGAGTGAGAGAGAGAGAGTGTGAGTGAGAGAGAGAGAGTGTGAGTGAGAGAGTGAGAGTGAGAGAGTGAGAGTGAGAGTGAGAGAGTGAGAGTGAGAGTGAGAGAGTGAGAGTGAGTGAGTGAGAGTGAGAGTGAGTGAGAGTGAGAGTGAGAGTGAGTGAGAGTGAGAGTGAGTGAGTGAGAGTGAGAGTGAGTGAGTGAGAGTGAGAGTGAGTGAGTGAGAGTGAGAGTGAGTGAGTGAGAGTGAGAGTGAGTGAGTGAGAGTGAGAGTGAGTGAGTGAGAGTGAGAGTGTGAGTGAGTGAGAGTGAGAGTGTGAGTGAGTGAGAGAGTGAGTGAGTGAGTGAGTGAGAGTGTGAGTGAGTGAGTGAGAGTGTGAGTGAGTGAGTGAGAGTGTGAGTGAGTGAGAGAGTGAGTGAGTGAGAGTGTGAGTGAGTGAGTGAGAGTGTGAGTGAGTGAGAGAGAGTGTGAGTGAGTGAGTGAGTGAGTGAGTGAGTGAGTGAGTGAGTGAGTGAGTGAGTGAGTGAGTGAGTGAGTGAGTGAGTGAGTGAGTGAGTGAGTGAGTGCGTGCGTGCGTGCGTGCGTGCGTGCGTGCGTGTGTGTGTGTGTGTGTGTGTGGACGGAACGAACTACTACAGGCCAGTTTTACAGTTCGTAATGTTTCCCATTTGTCAACCGACTTCCGTGTCAGACGGTAATTCATCAATATATGCCTACATTCTTTATGATCGTGAAAATAGTAAAAATATCGTATTCCAGTATACAAAGTTTAAGTACGAGTAATATAAACTGTAAATACAGCATTGGTGTAATTGTTACAGTGATCTATGTTTTGTTCCACATAATTTTACCAACAAGACTCGCGTGAGCTGACAGAATATTTCGCTTGCTAGATGAACGCGCATCGTCCGCTACAGCAAAAATTCCAGTAATACATACTGGGTTCAAAAAGTTCCCGGAATTTTACTACCATTTTTCGTATTAATATATAACAAGGGATATTATACATTTGTTTTGTTGGTAACATTCATGATGTCATTTCCTTAAAGTTTGTTGATAATGGCAATTGTTTATCATAGTGTCTTGTTTGTTCGTCGCATTTTGTAATTATGTCCACAGAGCAACGTACAAACATCAAGTTATGTGTAGAGACATTAAGATTGTTGGAAGAAGCATATAGCGGAGCAGCAATGAAAATAACTCAAGTGTATGCCTGGCATAAACGCTTTTCTGGTGGCCGCGATAGCATCAAAGATGACGTACGCAGCGGCTGACCAACAACTGCAACAAATGAAGCAATCGCTCAGCGTGTGCGTAACGTTGTGAGGGACGACCGACGTAAAACCATAAAAGAGATAGCAGCAGAGGTCGGAATATCAGTCGGAAATGTACACAATGTTCTTCACAAGCATCTCAACATGCATTACGTGTCTCAGAAGTTAGTTCCGAAAATGTTGTCGGCAGAACAGAAAGAAACAAGAGTGACTCTTGCTGGGGACATGATCAGTATGGCTGATGAAGATGGTGATTTCTTAAACAAAATTATTGCTGTTGATGAAACTTGGTGCTACTTGTACGACCCAGTCCCTAAACGACAGTCATCTGAGTGGAAATCGAAAACATCTCCTCGGAAGCAAAAATTTCCTAGGAACACTTCCAAAGGCAAAGTTATGTTGGAAGTTTTCTTCGACTCTCAGAGTCTCATCCACCATGAGTTCATTCCAGAAGGTCGTACTGTAACGAAAGAATTGTACGTAGAAATACTTCGTCGCCTCCGGGACGCAGTGAGAAGGAAACGTCAAGAAATGTGGATAGAAAACAACTGGTTCCTTATGCATGACAATGCACCTGCTCATCGCGCAATTATTGTAAAGAATTTTCTTGCCAGGCACAACATAACTGCTTTGGATCACCCACCATACTCTCCTGATCTCTCACCACCTGATTACTTTCTGTTTCCCCGTCTGAAAAGTCATCTGAAAGGACGGAGATTCAATGCTGAAGAGGTTATCGCAAACGCGACGAGAGCACTAAGACGGGTTTCACAAAATGGCTTCCAGGCCTGCTTCCAGGAACTCTACACGCGTTGGCAAAAGTGTGTTGTTGCGGAAGGCAACTATTTTGAAGGGAATGCTGTAGAATAGTGTTTAAGGTACGTTGTTTCTATGATACTAGCAAATTCCAGGAACTTTTTGAACCTAGTATGTACTTAATGTTGTAGCCTCCGGGGACAAAGTGCGGTTCCTATTAATAGCAGCAGTGATGGCGACAGTAGCGGAAGTGGTAGTAGTAGTAGTAGTAGTAGTAGTAGTAGTAGTAGTAGTAGTAGTAGTAGTAGTAGTAGTAGTAGTAGTAAAGGGTGCGTCAGAAAGAACGGATGGATTTCAAACTATCGATACGCAACGAGGAGAGAGATATAGTGAGGGGGACCACGACTGTTGGGTCAGCCATAGAATGCAGTTTCAGTTGAGAACATGGTGTTGGTTTGGTGTACAACGTGCTTTCATCGTAGAGACATTTTTGAAAAGTGAAGAGTCTGTGATCGCCACTCAGGACTCATTTCGACATCGGACGTCACGCTAGGATTCCAACTCGGAATACAATTTTGCGGTGGGTGGCTTCATTTCGTATCACAGGTTCAACATTAAAGAAGAAATCACCTGGACGAAATTATATTGCACTGAGATTGTCCGAGGCTACGGTAAGATCTCGCGCCCTGCGACTTCTTTCTTTGGGACCATTTGAAGGCGTAAGTTTGTAAACATCGATCACATACACTGGACGAACTGAAGACAGCGATTCGTGAAGAAATCGTGGCAATTGCACCAGCTATGACTGTGAAAGTGATGGCGAACATCAGAAAACGCCTCGATGCCTGTATTGAAAGCCAAGGACATCATATGGATAATGTTGTTTTACATAAATAAACTGCATGTATTGGTGAATATGTTGATAACAATAAATTTTTGATTTGATGAATCTTTACAATTTTCTTGCCATGTGAAATCCATCCGTTCTTTCTGACGCACCCTGTAGTAGTAATAGCTGCAGCAATAGCAGTAGCACCAGGTGCAGTAGTAGCATTAGCAGTAGTAGTAGTAGCAGCAGCAATAGTAGCTGTAGCAGTAGTATCAGTAGCAATAGTAGTAGCAGCACTAGTACTAGCAGTAGTAGAAGTAGTAGTAGTAACAGTAGTAGTATCAGTAGTAGCAGTAGCAGTAGTAGTAGCATCGGTAGTAGTAGTAGCAGTAGTAACATTAGCAGTAGGGGAGAGTCGGGTAGTATCGGACATCGGGTAATATCGGACAGTGAGTTTCTTTCATCTACCACACGATGATAGTACCTGATTGACATGGTTACGTTTCTGTGATGTCGCATAGAGAAACATAACCATGTCATTCAGGTACTACCATATGGTGGTAGATGAAAAAACGCACTGTCCGATATTACCCGATGTCCGATACTACCCGACTCTCCCCTATCAGTAGCAGTAGTAGTAGTAGTAGTACTAATGGTAGCTGTAGCACTAATATCAGCAGTAGTAGTAGTAGCATTAGCAGTAGTAGGATCAGTAGTAGTAGTAGCAGTAGTAACATTAGCAGTAGCAGTAGTAGTAGTATCTGTAGCAATAGCAGTAGCATCAGTAGTAACATTAGTAGTGTAAGTAGTAGTAGTAGTAGTAGCAGTAGTGTAACAGTTGTAGTGGATCTATTGTACATCAACTGTAAGTGTGTAAGTTATAAATGTAATCAATGCTAAAGAATAGTAATAAGTTGTAATTTTTAAAGTAATAAATATTTAATTAACAATTAGTTTTGTTATTTTTATATTGTATTGTCTGTGGCAGGTTGCACTACGAAGAAGGATTGATACCTGTGAACTCAATTTACCAAGAATAAGATGTTTCACGCAATGTAAGGGACTTCATAACTGCTCTGTCACTTTTTCCTATAAAATATTCATCTCGACTGTTCCTAGTTATCGCTTTTCACTTCTATTATGCTCCATCACCATGGTTATAAGATAAGTCCACCAAGGCGAGGTAGATCCTCAGATAAGAGTATTCACGTTTTCAGATTGCGAATTTCTCTCGCTACACCTCTGCAATTTTTCGTTATCAGTATGCTGAAGACTATTATTGCCAGGAAAATCGTGAGCTCGACTTTTTTCACTCTCTGAATACTTCCCTTTATCACTTTTATCAAAAGGAGAAATAAATTATATGCTCGTAAGCGTTTGGGGAGATTTGTGTGTCAAAAGGCTAAAAGGCAGAGGAATTCAGGCATGAATCAGGATTAATCCAGTAATTAAGTGCCACGATTTTGGAGAACTTTAATTAAAACGTCTGCCCGGAATCGATCAGAGCCCACTCATCGCAATGCAGGCGAGATACACTGCAACAGTTTCTCGGGAAGACAGTTCCAGTTAACTGACGTAGTGTACTGCGGGAAGCTCCAAGTTAATACGCTGCCAGAGAGCGTCACGAAGCTCTGGGATGATCGCCCGCACCAGTTTCCTTTCGTTTATTGTCTGCTATAAATTTAAGACCCGGCACCGTTCATCCTGGATGTCCCCGGCTCATCAATTCCAACGTCCGGGATCGGAAACAGAAAAAGTGTTTACTTCCAAGTGTGACTAACACAACGTCGTGGTATTTCATATACAGTGACTTTAACGTTTATTACAGCGCAATCCGTTGAATTTAAAGCAGTAAAACTGTAGCCTCTGGACTAAATTTCTCCTCTCTCGCGTCCTAGTACAGTAGAGTCTCAGAAACTCAACACGTGCAGAAGCTTAGACCCTATCTTTCTTTTTTACAACAGATTATTTATTTATTTACTTGTTTACTTATTTACTTACTCACTCACTTATTCACTTATTTATTCATTCATTTATTTATTTACTCACTCACTTATTCGTTTATTTATTTATTTACTTATTTATTTACTTCTTTACTTATTTATTATTTATTCATTTATTTATTTACTCACTTATTCACTCATTTACTTATTTATTTATTTACTTATTTACTTATTTATTTATTTGCTCACTTACTCACTTATTCATTTATTTATTTATTTATTCATTTATTTATTTATTTGCTCACTTACTCACTTATTTATTTTAGTTATTTATTGATTTATTTATTTATTTATTTATTTACTTATTTATTTATTTGCTCACTTACTCACTTATTCATTTATTTATTTATTTATTTACTCACTTATTCATTTATTTATTTATTTACTTATTTATTTACTCACTTACTCACTCACTTATTCATTTATTTATTTATTTACTTATTTATTTACTTATTTACTTATTTATTTATTTACTCACTTACTCATTTATTTATTTATTTATTTATTTATTTACTCACTTACTCATTTATTTATTTATTTACTCACTTGCTCACTTTTTCGTTTATTTATTTACTTATTTATTTATTTACTTATGTATTTATTTATTTATTCATTCATTTATTTACTCACTTACTCACTTATTTATTTATTTATTTATTTATTTATTTATTTATTTATTTATTTATTTATTTATTTATTTATTTATTTATTTATCTATTTATTTATTTACTTATTTATTTATTTATTTACTTACTTATTCACTCACCTATTTATTTACTCATTCACTCACTTATTTATTTACTTACTTACTTCCTTATTTATTTATTTATTTATTTATTTATTTATTTATTTATTTATTTATTTACTTATTTATTTATTTATTTACTTATTTACTTATTTACTTATTTACTTATTTATTTATTTATTTATTTATTTATTTATTTATTTATTTATTTATTTATTTATTTATTTATTTATTTACACTGGTAGAGTTAAGGCCATAAGGCCTTCCCTTACAGACTACCAAGTGATATGATGTACGTCTTTTTATTTTATTTCTCTACTTACACTGCCCGAGCGGTATGACTACAGACAGTAATTCTTGGAACATTCTTCACTTAATACATAATAACATTCCTGACGACAAGTGATTTGTACGGGAAAACTCCTACCTACACCAGATAGCAGCTTTTGAAGGTGGGCAGCTCGCATCAATAATCACTCACTGCATTCCTTTCTATTTTTCCTGGGGCGGATTTTCCACCAAAAAATGAATTGTAAAGATTGAATGATATGCAGTACCTCCATGAATTTCTTCCAGCTAAACTTTTCGTGGATTGGACTTGCCAACTGAAGGGTTCAGAGCCATAGTTGGCCAAGCGCCATTTATTAAAAACGGAGAAAGCAAGGGTTAAAGTTAAGTGAATACCATAGTTTAATGAAGATTGACATATCATTTAGTTTGAATGTGTATACTTTATATTACTTGCTATAGAGGAGAGTTGAGTAGTATCGAACATCGGGTAATATCGGACAGTGCGTTTCTTTCATCTACCACAGATGGTAGTACCAGAATGACATGGTTACGTTTCTGTATGCGACATCACAGAAACGTAACCATGTCATTCAGGTACTATCATCTGGTTGTAGATGAAAGAAACTCACTGTCCGATATTACCCGATGTCTGATACTACTCAACTCTCCCCTATGTTTCCACTGAATTATGGTAATAACTTCATTTTAACGCTTGTTTTATACGGTTTTAGTAAATGGCGCTTGGCCCACTTTGGTTCTGAACCCTGAATTTTTGTGCGAGAAAGTTTTCAATTGAGTGTTGTATTATTTTACAAGTGAAAATGTCGAATGAGAAGAAGAGGGGAAAAAAACAAACAATGCGACTATGGAAATGAAACTGGATGCGTTAAAGAAGCTGAATAAAAGGTAAAGTGTAAATAAAATTGCAATAGACTTAGAAGATACACGGACGACAATAACTGGCTGGAAAGAGAAGACATTACGTGAGTCTTGGTGCATCAAAAGAATATGTACCGAGTCTTTAAATGAAAAAGAAATATGAAAGGAGACGAATATGGAAAGTCAGCGAGACGCTGCATCTATGGTGTAGGCAGCAAAGAGAATATGGAACACCTACTACAGGACCCATATTGTGGGAGAAAGCTCGCAAATTTTATGATGAATTTCAGAAAGAAGGCAAGTTTGGATTTACTGCTATTACTGGGTGACTCAACATGTGGAATAAGCGCTATGGAATCAGGCGACTGAGTGTTTGTGGTGAAAAACTTTCTACCGACATGGAAAGTGTTCACAAATTTAAATAAAATTTCCATAAATTTATTGAAGAAGAGGATCTTACTGGATATCAGATTTATACAACCGTTAATTTACGGACCAATATGTATTGAAGCTTTTTTGCCTGGGTTAGTTTGTGTTTTTTATCTGTAAATTATTGTCCATCACTTTTGAAACACCCTGTATATATTGGATGTAAATAGGGATATCTTATGCGAAGTTTTACAGTTAGATGGCAGGAGCGTTCCATGCGGCGCAACATGTTGTAGGGCTATGTTATGTCGTATGCTACAATTGATTACGTTTTCCCGCTTGTTGGTTTTCTATGCGTGTCAAAATTATACTTTGAATTATTTTGTGTAACCTAGGATACTTTAATATAGCTAATCCAGTATTTTCTTACTTCATAATTTAATTTAATTTACAATAAATAGTAGCGTAAACCTGTATAATATTGAGCGATTCCCCTTAAGAGATGGGTGGGGAAATCTGCAGTACGCAGAATATAGATACGAGTAAATTGAACGTTCATGAACCTAAACGAGAACTTTGAGAACGAGGTGCACGAATAAAAAAATAGGAACTATGTCGAAGGTGAATATTGCCCTCTTTAATCATTAGTATTTAAGTACCATACACTAAAAACAAAACATGCAGCCACCAATGCGTTTCTTATAAGGAAGAGACTATCGAGAATGAATTCTTCGCATTTTTTCTATAGTTGCAAAAAGATGAAGTGCAATGTTTGATAGGTTGATAGAATATGAACGCAGTAGTATCACAATTATTCGTGTAGGTTAAGTCCATGCAATTTTGAATACCATGTTGAATGATTTTGAAAATTTGAAGTTAGAACATGGTTTTAATAATTAGTCTACAGTACATTAAAAACATTATTCACGAAATGGATTTCACTACGGATCGTCCTGGATAATAAACATCCCAGTTTGTCGAGTTTACTGCAGGCGTGAACTTCGGAGACTCCTACAACTACTGCATATAATCTAAGCTGACATAGCTCGCTGTCGAGCTTGCATATGTTTTTATTAATTTTTCATTCCCCTCTTCCAAAATGAGACTGTAGCCAACAATTCATTACTTGAAGTAGTTACTTTTATTTAATAGCTAGCACTTTCGAGGCGCAATTTAATTAGTTTAATTTTTTTAAGGTTTAAAGCATGTATTCAGAATATTTCGGGACCTGAATGAAGATAAAAACTTTCCCTGATTTTTACATATAGGAACATAACAGAAATTTGCCATTTTTAGTTGTTTTTAAGAGTATTTAATATACTAATACACTAAGTATATCCTCAATGTTTATACCGAAAAACAAATGCACACGCAAAGCGCATCCCTCAAAGTACACGTGCGCCATCTGTTGGTGCTAGTTCAGGATATCCCTTCCTGCGATCAGACACAACCAAATAATAGACAACTTTATAATCTATGCCATACTGGTCTCGCCATATAATTATGTGTTGAGGTACACTTCTGGACTGCAGCTTGTTTTAGGATTAAGCGATGTAATAAGGTTGAAATTACAGTACAGCAGACTTCCCTAACCAGCAACGAGACGCGAGACCGGGACTCCGGGAGCAGACACACTAGCTACGTGGTCGTCTGATTACTAGACCGTGTGCGGTGTGAGCCGGACTTTAGCGCCCCCTTGTGACGCGAAGTCGTCAGGTTTCAGCAGACGGTAACTTCTTGTCCTTAAGGTGAAGCTATCCCAACCTACCGACACCGCAGCGCTGTATAAATACATGACGCTCAGGCCAGACTACACCGAGGCGGTGCAGACAGACTGCACTGCAATGGATCATCCCTGCTGCAATTACAGGCGTGGCCCAAATATTAACAGGGTACAGCAGCAGAGCTTTGCTTTAGCAATTTACGAAACACAGGGCAGTCGAAGAGGAAGTCAGCAATTGCATAGCCATCTACTAACTGTATAAAAAGCGGAGAAAAATAAATTAACTCTTAAAAGTATAGAAAAACTCTCTAATGACGATGTGCATCAACCTCGGTGAACGTCAGCAATTTCATACCCATCTACTAACTAGATAAATAATAGAGAAAAATAAATTAACTCTTAAAACGTGTAGAAAAACTCTCTAATGACGATGTGCATCAACCTCGGTGAACGTCAGCAATTTCATACCCATCTACTAACTGTATAAATAGTGGAGAAAAATAAATTAACTCTTAAAACGTGTAGAAAAACTCTCTAATGACGATGTGCATCAACCTCGGTGAACGTCAGCAATTTCATACCCATCTACTAACTGTATAAATAGTGGAGAAAAATAAATTAACTCTTAAAACGTGTAGAAAAACTCTCTAATGACGATGTGCATCAACCTCGGTGAACGTCAGCAATTTCATACCCATCTACTAACTGCATAAATAGTGGAGAAAAATAAATTAACTCTTAAAACGTGTAGAAAAACTCTCTAATGACGATTTGCATCAACCTCGGTGAACGTCAGCAATTTCATACCCATCTACTAACTGTATAAATAGTGGAGAAAAATAAATTAACTCTTAAAACGTGTAGAAAAACTCTCTAATGACGATGTGCATCAACCTCGGTGAACGTCAGCAATTTCATACCCATCTACTAACTAGATAAATAATAGAGAAAAATAAATTAACTCTTAAAACGTGTAGAAAAACTCTCTAATGACGATGTGCATCAACCTCGGTGAACGTCAGCAATTTCATACCCATCTACTAACTGTATTAATAGTGGAGAAAAATAAATTAACTCTTAAAACGTGTAGAAAAACTCTCTAATGACGATGTGCATCAACCTCGGTGAACGTCAGCAATTTCATACCCATCTACTAACTGTATAAATAGTGGAGAAAAATAAATTAACTCTTAAAACGTGTAGAAAAACTCTCTAATGACGATGTGCATCAACCTCGGTGAACGTCAGCAATTTCATACCCATCTACTAACTAGATAAATAATAGAGAAAAATAAATTAACTCTTAAAACGTGTAGAAAAACTCTCTAATGACGATGTGCATCAACTTCGGTAAACGTCAGCAATTTCATACCCATCTACTAACTGCATAAATAGTGGAGAAAAATAAATTAACTCTTAAAAGTGTAGAAAAACTCTCTAATGACGATGTGCATCAACCTCGGTGAACGTCAGCAATTTCATACCCATCTACTAACTGCATAAATAGTGGAGAAAAATAAATTAACTCTTAAAACGTGTAGAAAAACTCTCTAATGACGATGTGCATCAACCTCGGTGAACGTCAGCAATTTCATACCCATCTACTAACTGCATAAATAGTGGAGAAAAATAAATTAACTCTTAAAACGTGTAGAAAAACTCTCTAATGACGATGTGCATCAACCTCGGTGAACGTCAGCAATTTCATACCCATCTACTAACTAGATAAATAATAGAGAAAAATAAATTAACTCTTAAAACGTGTAGAAAAACTCTCTAATGACGATGTGCATCAACCTCGGTGAACGTCAGAATTTCATACCCATCTACTAACTAGATAAATAATAGAGAAAAATAAATTAACTCTTAAAACGTGTAGAAAAACTCTCTAATGACGATGTGCATCAACCTCGGTGAACGTCAGCAATTTCATACCCATCTACTAACTGCATAAATAGTGGAGAAAAATAAATTAACTCTTAAAAGGGTAGAAAAACTCTCTAATGACGATGTGCATCAACTTCGGTAAACGTCAGCAATTTCATACCCATCTACTAACTGCATAAATAGTGGAGAAAAATAAATTAACTCTTAAAAGTGTAGAAAAACTCTCTAATGACGATGTGCATCAACCTCGGTGAACGTCAGCAATTTCATACCCATCTACTAACTGTATAAATAGTGGAGAAAAATAAATTAACTCTTAAAACGTGTAGAAAAACTCTCTAATGACGATATGCATCAACCTCGGTAAACATCAGCAATTTCATACCCATCTACTAACTGCATAAATAGTGGAGAAAAATAAATTAACTCTTAAAAGGGTAGAAAAACTCTCTAATGACGATGTGCATCAACCTCGGTGAACGTCAGCAATTTCATACCCATCTACTAACTGTATAAATAGCGGAGAAAAATAAATTAACTCTTAAAACGTGTAGAAAAACTCTCTAATGACGATGTGCATCAACCTCGGTGAACGTCAGCAATTTCATACCCATCTACTAACTGTATAAATAGTGGAGAAAAATAAATTAACTCTTAAAACGTGTAGAAAAACTCTCTAATGACGATGTGCATCAACCTCAGTGAACGTCAGCAATTTCATACCCATCTACTAACTGCATAAATAGTGGAGAAAAATAAATTAACTCTTAAAAGGGTAGAAAAACTCTCTAATGACGATGTGCATCAACTTCGGTAAACGTCAGCAATTTCATACCCATCTACTAACTGTATAAATAGTGGAGAAAAATAAATTAACTCTTAAAAGTGTAGAAAAACTCTCTAATGACGATGTGCATCAACCTCGGTGAACGTCAGCAATTTCATACCCATCTACTAACTGTATAAATAGTGGAGAAAAATAAATTAACTCTTAAAACGTGTAGAAAAACTCTCTAATGACGATATGCATCAACCTCGGTAAACATCAGCAATTTCATACCCATCTACTAACTGCATAAATAGTGGAGAAAAATAAATTAACTCTTAAAAGGGTAGAAAAACTCTCTAATGACGATGTGCATCAACCTCGGTGAACGTCAGCAATTTCATACCCATCTACTAACTGTATAAATAGCGGAGAAAAATAAATTAACTCTTAAAACGTGTAGAAAAACTCTCTAATGACGATATGCATCAACCTCGGTAAACATCAGCAATTTCATACCCATCTACTAACTGTATAAATAGTGGAGAAAAATAAATTAACTCTTAAAACGTGTAGAAAAACTCTCTAATGACGATGTGCATCAACCTCGGTGAACGTCAGCAATTTCATACCCATCTACTAACTGCATAAATAGTGGAGAAAAATAAATTAACTCTTAAAAGGGTAGAAAAACTCTCTAATGACGATGTGCATCAACTTCGGTAAACGTCAGCAATTTCATACCCATCTACTAACTGCATAAATAGTGGAGAAAAATAAATTAACTCTTAAAACGTGTAGAAAAACTCTCTAATGACGATGTGCATCAACCTCGGTGAACGTCAGCAATTTCATACCCATCTACTAACTAGATAAATAATAGAGAAAAATAAATTAACTCTCAAAATTTTTGGAAAAACTCTCTAATGGCGATGTGCATCAACCTCGGTGAACGTCAGCAATTTCATACCCATCTACTAACTAGATAAATAATAGAGAAAAATAAATTAACTCTCAAAATTTTTGGAAAAACTCTCTAATGGCGATGTGCATCAACCTCGGTGAACGTCAGCAATTTCATACCCATCTACTAACTAGATAAATAATAGAGAAAAATAAATTAACTCTCAAAATTTTTGGAAAAACTCTCTAATGGCGATGTGCATCAACCTCGGTAAACGTCAGCAATTTCATACCCATCTACTAACTAGATAAATAATAGAGAAAAATAAATTAACTCTCAAAATTTTTGGAAAAACTCTCTAATGGCGATGTGCATCAACCTCGGTAAACGTCAGCAATTTCATACCCATCTACTAACTAGATAAATAATAGAGAAAAATAAATTAACTCTCAAAATTTTTGGAAAAACTCTCTAATGGCGATGTGCATCAACCTCGGTAAACGTCAGCAATTTCACACCCATCTACTAACTAGATAAATAATAGAGAAAAATAAATTAACTCTCAAAATTTTTGGAAAAACTCTCTAATGGCGATGTGCATCAACCTCGGTAAACGTCAGCAATTTCATACCCATCTACTAACTAGATAAATAATAGAGAAAAATAAATTAACTCTCAAAATTTTTGGAAAAACTCTCTAATGGCGATGTGCATCAACCTCGGTAAACGTCAGCAATTTCACACCCATCTACTAACTAGATAAATAATAGAGAAAAATAAATTAACTCTCAAAATTTTTGGAAAAACTCTCTAATGGCGATGTGCATCAACCTCGGTAAACGTCAGCAATTTCATACCCATCTACTAACTAGATAAATAATAGAGAAAAATAAATTAACTCTCAAAATTTTTGGAAAAACTCTCTAATGGCGATGTGCATCAACCTCGGTAAACGTCAGCAATTTCATACCCATCTACTAACTAGATAAATAATAGAGAAAAATAAATTAACTCTCAAAATTTTTGGAAAAACTCTCTAATGGCGATGTGCATCAACCTCGGTAAACGTCAGCAATTTCACACCCATCTACTAACTAGATAAATAATAGAGAAAAATAAATTAACTCTCAAAATTTTTGGAAAAACTCTCTAATGGCGATGTGCATCAACCTCGGTAAACGTCAGCAATTTCATACCCATCTACTAACTAGATAAATAATAGAGAAAAATAAATTAACTCTCAAAATTTTTGGAAAAACTCTCTAATGGCGATGTGCATCAACCTCGGTAAACGTCAGCAATTTCACACCCATCTACTAACTAGATAAATAATAGAGAAAAATAAATTAACTCTCAAAATTTTTGGAAAAACTCTCTAATGGCGATGTGCATCAACCTCGGTAAACGTCAGCAATTTCATACCCATCTACTAACTAGATAAATAATAGAGAAAAATAAATTAACTCTCAAAATTTTTGGAAAAACTCTCTAATGGCGATGTGCATCAACCTCGGTAAACGTCAGCAATTTCATACCCATCTACTAACTAGATAAATAATAGAGAAAAATAAATTAACTCTCAAAATTTTTGGAAAAACTCTCTAATGGCGATGTGCATCAACCTCGGTAAACGTCAGCAATTTCACACCCATCTACTAACTAGATAAATAATAGAGAAAAATAAATTAACTCTCAAAATTTTTGGAAAAACTCTCTAATGGCGATGTGCATCAACCTCGGTAAACGTCAGCAATTTCATACCCATCTACTAACTAGATAAATAATAGAGAAAAATAAATTAACTCTCAAAATATTCGGAAAAACTCTCTAATGGCGATGTGCATCAACCTCGGTAAACGTCAGCAACTTCATACCCATCTACTAACTAGCTAAATAATGGAGAGAAATAAATTAACTCTTAAAACGTTTAGAAAAACTCTAATGGCGATGTGCATCAACCTTGGTAAAGATTTTAATTTTAGAACCCACACATTACTTTGTATTCTTGTTTTGTTTAACACCACCACCTCTTAGAATACTGAAAGTTTTAACATCCTGCGTACATATTTAAAAGGCACATTATTGCATAATCTCGTACATACTGAATATTAAGAAAATGTATGTTTTAACGGATCATCACAATGCTTTCAATTTATACCTTCCCTGACAAAAATTCGCCAACCTTTTAAACAAACACAATTTGGATTCGCTGCACTTCGTTTGATATTCTTAACTCCCCTCCCAAACAGAATCTTTAAAACCTGCGATCTCAAGAGAGTATGCTCCTCCGTTTAGACAAAAATGTACTATAGATATAAATATATTACGTATACATAATGGAAGTGAAATAATCTTGTAAATTGAAAGAGACGATAGGGTACACTTAAATGAATAGAAAATCTATATTATTTTTTGTGATTAAATACACGGTTAATTACAAAATTGATTTGGAACTTTCTTCAGTCTGGAAACATTGCCGCTAATACACTGAGCTTTCTTTTTCGTAATATAGATGCAAGAAGTCAACGAACTTAGGTCTGTCTTTCTTGGTGAACTACCTGCCGTCTTTCTTTCTGGCTACAATGTTGCAAGCTGGTCGCATCGTTCAGTGGCTTTAAATTAGTGGTTTTAAATTAAATATCTATCCCATTTTCTGTAAATCATAAAGGTAATAAACAAATTTCATTTACACTACAAATTCAAATGCATAATTTTGATTATTCCGATATAAATTGCAGATGTTTAGTTATTAAAGAAGTTAATGAGGTTAAATACTTAGATATAAATTATTGATAATCATTTAAAATGGAATAATAACATTCATTATATTTGTAATAAATTACCTAAAACATTATATTACTTTGTTGTTCTAAGAAATAATTTGTCATTACTTGTTTAGCCTACGTATTTATAAATCCAACCTATATCCTTTAATTTTACTACAGAAAAAAGTAGTAAAAATTTGTTTAAGAAAGCAGAAATATTAATCAACTGAACTGTTGTTTAAACACTTCAAAGTTTTCAATATTAAACAAATGTATTATTTTATTTTATTAAAATATTTTCACAGACATCTTAATAACTTTGAAAGGTATGTACATAAATATAGAACTAAAAATATGAATTCTCTGCGATTGTCTGAACCCAAATGTAAAATCAATGCAGCTTTTATCATAGCATGAGTCAATGTCCCATATTATATTAAACAAATTTTATTCTAATATTATTTCAACCACGAATCATCTCCAAATTAATAAAAAAAAATATATATATATAAATTGTACTGGATTTATAGTTTGGTTTTAAACATTTAGAAAAATTTAAAGGATCTATATATTCATATGCGGATGATACAGTAGTTATTTTCAGTGGTTTTTCTTGGCAGGAAGCATATAGAAATGCCAATATAGGTGCTAACATTGTTAAAAAATGGCTTAATTCCAACTTCCTTTCTTTAAATATATCTAAATCAACTTTAGTTCCTTTTTCGTTAACAGCTGCCAGTGTTCAAAATTTAAAATTTAGCGATAAATATAGACTAATAATACACAGTGAAAATTGTTTAGATCCCAAAAGTTGTAAATGTCCACCATTGAAAGAAGCCACGTATGTCAAATATCTGGGTATCATTATTGATCACAATTTAAAATGACCTCATCACATTATTTATCTTTGTAAGAGGCTTCGTAAAACAATTTATAAATTCGTTAATCTTCGATGCTACTTACCTATTAGAGTTCTACGAAATGTTTATTTGGCCATTATTCAGTCTATCATTCAATATGGTATAATTGTTTGGGGTGGAAGTACAAAAATTAATCTTAGTCCGTTAAATTTACTACAAAAACGAATAATTAAAATTTGTTTGAAGAAACGTTTCGATTATCCAACTAAATTAATTTATTCTGAATTTAATGTATTTAATATTGAACAAATTTATAAGTATACGCTGTTAAAATTTTATCATAAAAATCGTAATAAGTTTATATTACAGACACACAATTATGACACAAGACGAAATATTAATTCAATATTAGTAGAACCTAAATGTCTCACATCTGCTGGTCTAAAGCATAGCATAAATTTTGGTCCTCGGTTGTACAATGCTTTAACTAAATTACACCCAGAACTTCTAACATGTAACCCACTAACATATAACAAGAAAATTAGAAACGTGTTAATATCTTCAATTTGATTAAATAAATTTATAGCCTATGTGTATGAATTAATCAACCTATATTATATTTGTATTCTATAATTTTGAAATATATATTAGTCCTACTTTTCACGTGCGATATTATTCTTCTCTAATGTTAATATTATATTATATAATTCCATTGCCGCTGTAATTATATTTTAGTTCCTATTTTATTTTACTTATTTATTTATATTATTATTATTATTTTTTATTTTAATATTATATCTGAACTGCGACCGAGCACGAGCGCTGCTCATTCGGTCTTTTTAATTTTATTTTTGCCTGTATTGGAATCCCCTCCTGAGCACGAGTCTTACTCATTCAGGAGTGGGCTAGTTTATCTTTCATTGTATTTATTAACTTGTATTCATTTCAAACTTACTAGCAATAAAATAAATACATAAATAAACTTACAGGAAAACCCTCCACGTTATTGAAATACGCAAGAGGAGTAAATGATTCTTTATTAGATTTTATATCGATATGGAGAAAAATCACGATTCTACTCGTAATACTTACTGAATAAGAGGGTATGAAACTTTTTCGGAGAAATCTATGAACTTTCAAGTATTACACTTTTTATTGCATGCAACATGAGCTAGTTCACACCTGTGGAGTGACGGTTAGCGCGTCTGGCAACAAAACCAGGTGGTCCGGGTTCGATTCCCGTCGGGGCAAGTTACCTGGTTGAGGTTTTTTCCGGGGTTTTCCCTCAACCCAATATGAGTAAATTCTGGGTATCTTTCGGTGCTGGACCCCGGACTCATTTCACTGGCATTATCACCTTCATCTCATTCAGACGCTAAATAACCTAAGATGTTGATAAAGCGACGTAAAATAACCTACAAAAAAAAAACATGAGCTCTGAAAATCTGGAGTATTATTTCACTCCCACCCTGTATATGTTACATACAATTATTATTGTTTCATCTGGTAGATACTGATATTTTAAGAAAATATAGGTTGGAATGGATCATCATAATTTCTCTTTATATTTTCCTTGGGAATAATTCGCCAACATTTTAAAGAAACACAATCTGGGTTCACTGCACTTCCGTTGGCATTCTTAACTCCTCAACCCCCACAGAATCTCCAAAATCTGTGATCCGAAGAATACTCCTCCGTTTAGATAGAACTATATTACAAACTAGTGGCTTGTATAGCAAATGCTGCAAACTAAGTCCAATAGACGTTCAAATAAAAATTTTTCAACGAAGAATATCAGACATTTTGAAAGTTATTTGCTTCCATATTAATGAAACATACTCCCTCTGAATGTTTTTTTTATGCCAAATACTTTTTCTTGAACCTATCCACCTTCAGTTTTTGAGTTTCAACGCGAAAACGCAAGTAACAATGTCAGGACTATCAGTGGGTTTTTCTTGTGGGAGTAAAGCAATAGCTATTTCAGGTCATTGTGGATTGTAGGTGAAACTTAAAAAAAAACGTCAGGTTTGCTATGCTTTCGAACAATAGACATAGCATCTTGGTAATAGCTATTGCATGTTTAGTGAACTACCTTGAAATGTAGAGGGGTAGAATAATTTTATCCTGCTAAGAGATCTTGCTGAAATGATCGGGAGACTACAAAATCTTGTAGGTCTCTTATTTTATCAGTAAGTAATACCTTTTGGTCTTTCCTTAGGAACTGTAATTTTTGCGCTTTCTCGAGCCAATATTGAAGAGAATGACGCGTATCTACACCACACCGCCATTAAATATATGAAAAAGACCCAACCCCACTTGATTAATACCTAAAAAATATTTGATTCTTAATAACAATATTATTATCTTACGTATGTTTTGTAGTTATATATATATATGTATATATATATATATATATATATATATATATAGCCGCCACTCAGTAAATTATAGTAATGAAGATCTAACTTAATATATTCTCTACATCTACTTGCACAACCTCACTTTCATATCATGAACATAGCATTAATATGTATAATTAATGAAAAATAGTCACATCATGACATTAACTACAATAATATTTCATTTCTAATCGTAATAATGTCATCAAACCACCTCAAGTTTTGTAGATACACAGCTGTATTCAGAAAATTAAACACCGCAGAATCAGATCTGTAAATTATTTTTAATAAGTCTTGAAGTTTTAATAACCAATTGAATTTGAGCTATAAATATGTTTTCAATCCTGCAGGCCATGGCCTTCGTGTAATAGCGTATTGATTATTATACTGTGTGTTTTGTTTTATTCTGAAATCACGCTGAAATGCAATTAATTCTCAAAACTGACGGAAGATGGATTTTGGAAAATAGGAAAATTATGTAGGAAAGTTGACATTTCACTGAAAACTACTATTTTTCTGAAAAACTTTGGGTTCCAAGCTTGAAAATAAGGGGTCATTCATTAAAATCCGTTCAGCCGTTTTCCCGTAATTTCCATTACCAGTTCAAATTATATGTATACTAGTGGCTTGTGCAGCAAATGCTGCAAACTAAGTTCATTAGACGTTCAAATAAACATTTTTCAGATTTATTTTCAATGAAGAATACCAGACATTCGGAAAGTTATTTGCTTCCATAACAATGAAAGATACTCTCTCTCGAGCCAATACTGAAGAGAACCACGCATATAAATATCTACACCACACCGCCATTAATATATAAAAAAGACCCAACCCCACTTGATTAATAACTATAAAAATATTTGATTTTTAATAATATTATTATCTTACGTAAGTTTTATAGCTTTCAGTAACATATACTATATATACTATATAGCCGCCACTCAGTAAAATATAGAAATCAAAATCTAATTTAAGTTATTCTCTACATCTACTTATATAACCCCAAAACGTTTCACTTTGATATCATCAATATAGCATTAATATGTATAATTAATGAAAAATAGTCACATCATGGCATTAACTACAATAATACTTAATTTCTAATGGTAATAACATCATTAAACCACCTCAAGTTTTGTAGTTTCTAATATCCAATACACAGCTGTACCCACAAAATTACACACCACAGAATCGAACCTGTAAATTATTTTTAGTAAGTTAAGTTTTAAATAACCGATTTAATTTGAGCTCTAAATATGTCGGCATTCTTGCAGATCATGTCCTTCGTGTAATATTGTTTACTGTAGTATGTGTTTTGTTTTATATTGAAATGCAACACGGCCGACTTGATGCTCGCTTCGCTTCTCCTTTACAAAAAGCGAAGGGAATATCAAGTCGGCCGTGAATGCTATTAGCTAGTTCTCAAAACTGACGACATGGATTTTGGAAAATAGGAAAATTATGTAGGAAAATTGACATTTCACTGAAAACTACTATTTTTCTGAAAAACTTTGGGTTCCAAGCTTGAAAATAAGGGGTCATTCATTAAAATCCGTTCAGCCGTTTTCCCGTAATTTCCATTACCAGTTCAAATTATATGTATATATATATATATATATATATATATATATATATATATCATATGTGTGTGTGATGTACTGATTCGAGTTTCCAGTCGCGTGTCTTACAGTACAGAAGCATTCTGAGCTGTATTGGAAGGTTCCCTTCGTATGCAGAGGCACTAAGGTCAGGATTCCCAGCATGTAACAAGCCGATGCCTGTTCTGCAATGACCATAAATTGTGACAGCGCGGTCTGTTCAAACCCCGACTACGGTAGGCAGCAAGCTTGGTTTTTCGAGGGGCTGTTGCTGACCACGCCCATGCCGAGGGGGGCTCTCCCATTCTATTGATCCGCGGAGTAGCGGCCCGACGCATCTCCACGCGCACCTCCCCAAACTTTTCAAGAAGGAAAACGCATTATTTTGGGGTTACTTTTATGCAAAACAAATTGATTTCTCCTGGCGCCTAACCCCTCTTCCTTAAAAGGGAGCTTTGTAGAGGGATATTAAAGATAAGCTGAAGGAAGGGGGGCTTTATGTGGTATCTGATATCAAGATAAAAGTTTTTTAAGTCCGTCGGAAGGAGTTCTATGCGGCGTTGCCCTATGACGTATGTTTTGATGCGGCAAATACTCGGGAATACGAGATCTCAAATTTCTGCTAGTCACGATATGGTTAGAGTTTGCAGTTTTCCATTAAGGAAAAAAAAATGCATTCCATGGAATTATGAACTTTTTCAATGTACACAGTACTTGTCTCCCAATTCAAGCTAGATGTCGCCAAAACATGGGGCGGTAAGCTGAGATTCATGAAGACTAAAACAATAATAGATTGTCTTGAAAGGGTACAAAAGAGAGTGACAAAATTCATAAAAGGCATATTAAAAGATTAAAAAGTAACTTAAGTTGTAGTAAGTATAGGCCTACTAGTAGTTATCTGAGTACTGTTATTAAATAAATATTATGTAAGTGTGTAATGAATATTATTTTAATTATTGTGTTTCAGTTTCATATGGTGTTTTATCATTGCCTTTGCTTCTATTTGTTTTTTTTTTTTTTTTGTATTGCTGCTTCATGACGTTTATTATTGCGAAAGGTTTTTCAAACAAATAAATGAGCTTACAGTAGTGTAAATGTTTGAAGTGTTATCTTAAGCATAACTGTTACAAGTGTTAGATCTACGTAAATATTTATACTATTCCTTTCAGCTTACGAGCAAACATTCCCATGGGCGCAGATAAAAAAAAAAAAGTCATTTTTTCCTTCCACCATGTTAATAATAACAAAACAAAGTGTTTATTCAAATTTTGGCCACTCGAATGCAATTACGAGGGTCGTAAAATATAAGTTTCCCTGGGGTCGTTTACAGAAAGAAAACACAATTTCATGGAAATATTTATTGGATCAGATACAGCAATTGTTGAGGTATTTTTCAACATACTCCCCAACGGAATTGGGACATTTATTATACCCTGGGAGTAACCTTTGTTCCTTATGTTGTAGAAGTCTGCCGCCTGGGATCGGAACCAGTGTGTGACAGCCGTCTGCACTTCTCTGTTAATCCCACCGTATGACAAATGTCTTAATTCCAGTTGGAAATATGTTGAAAAGTAGCTCAACAATTCCTGTATCTGTTCCAATCAATTTTTCCAATGAAATTGTGTTTTCTTTCCGTAAACACCCCAAAGTGACATTTTTACGGCCCTCGTAATTGCGCTCGTGTGAACAAAATTTGTGCAAGCACTTGTTTTGACATTATTAACATGGTTACTTACTTACTGGCTTTGAAGGAACCCGGAGGTTCATTGCCGCCCTCACATAAGCCCGCCATTGGTCCCTATCCTGAGCAAGATTAATCCAGTCTCTACCATCATATCCCACCTCCCTCAAATCCATTTTAATATTATCTTCCCATCTACGTCTCGGCCTTCCCGAAGGTCGTTTTCCCGCCGGCCTCCCAACTAACACTCTATATGCATTTCTGGATTCGCCCATACGTGCTACATGCCCTGCCATCTCAAACGTCTAAATTTAATGTTCCTAATTATGTCAGGTGAAGAATACAATCCGTGCAGTTCTGTGTTGCGTAACTTTCTCCATTCTCCTGTAACTTCATCCCTCTTAGCCCTAAATATTTTCCTAAGCACCTTATTCTCAAACACCCTTAACCTATGTTCCTCTCTCAAAGTGAGAGTCCAAGTTTCACAACCATAAAGAACAACCGGTAATATAACAGTTTTATAAATTCTAACTTTTACATTTTTTTGACAGCAGACTGGATGATAAAAGCTTCTCGGGAAAAATAAATTACCTTTTTTATCAGTCCCCAAGAGAAGGTATGCTTGTTAGCGCTAAGGTTGATATTCTGTGTTCTAAAGTTCTTACGTGTGTTATGATTTTATATTTGTGTTATGAGTTGTGTTCATGTTCTGATTTTCTATTTGTTATTATTTTGTAGCGGTGTTGTTTGATTCGCTTTGTATTGGAGTGTTATTCTGTTTCGTATTTATATGAATGAGGTGTATAAACAATTGAATACCCTTTCCAATGTACTGTATCATAACACACGGTGTCCACAAATTATCTTCACAATTTCAAATCTAAATAACAAAATAATGGAGCGATGTATTACAGTTATACAGGGACATAATTTTATTTTTACTAACATTTTTAATATTAACCTCGCTATACCTTTAGAGAACCAGAAACACAGTTTGCTACCCCTTTCCACGACTGTAGTTCGATAATACTAACGTAAAACACAAACAAATCACTTTACTAGGTACAGGAGGGAATAAAAGTAGTTCATCCATTTACGTAAACTAGAAAATATCGCGATTTTGAGTTCGATAATCTTCATTAGGTTTTTGTTTAATCAGAATACAGTACTGTATTAAGAATAAGTGTTTTTACTCCCGAACTGAGTTATCCATGCGAACGTATTCATTATCCAGTGTATATTATACTGTCTACAGCACATTAGCGTACAATATAGAGAAAGAAGTTAAATTGAAAAATAATCATAATATGAATATTTGAACACATTTTTGAAAATGGTGGCCGTTCACTTCGATACAGGCTTCAGTTCTTTTGTGCATATTATCGCATTATAGACTATTGCATCTAATTTCAATTACCAGTTTCGTCCTTCGTACTAATAACTCATGTTGATACAATTCTTTATCTACTCTATAAAAGAGTACCTTACGTACTGTAAATTCAATCTTCACTTCTGCCCGACCCGCACAGATAAAATTACTCAGACATGCTATCTACTGTCCGTCCAAGTGGTTATGCCGCAGGATCGTAGAAAGGGGGGAAATCACGTGACAGTTAATTACTTAACGAGGCCCTTTTATTTAAGTTATTTTAAACAGTTGCATAATATTACGTAAACGTTCAATTCCTAACAAAAATTAATGTTTTCAGAAAATTGCTAAGACAGCCCAGCTTTTACAGAGGGGCGAACAGAAGCAGGTGGGGGAAACCGGGATGCGACGTGGGCAAACGGACAGTACCTGTGATAAAATATGATTCAATACTGAAAGCTCTTTCGTCACTGGAAAACGCAAACATATTTCTGGAACGTACTATACTCACTAACTCAGTACTGCTTACTATCTGCGGCCTTTATTCTGAGTGGAGGACAGCTGGAACTTCATTAGTAGAAGGGGTGGGAGTGAAGTACATTAAAAAAACTCAGGTACAATAAAAATTGAAGTAAAAATAAAATGATGTCCCTGTATATGTTTTATTTAACAGAAAATCTCTCAAAGATTTGTTTGCGTTGGTTTTCATTTGTGCTGAGTAAGTTATGAAGAGGTGACGTCACATTTCCACAAAATGACTATTTCACAGAAGAAGGCACAGTGTTTTTCTTGATTCATAGAGACAATATAATAATAATAATAATAATAATAATAATAATAATAATAATAATAATAATAATAATAATAATACGATGAAAGAGTAATGGAACCGAGAAAAAATTCTCTCCGGCACCGGGATTTGAACCCGGGTTTTCAGCTCTACGTGCTGATGCTTTATCCATTAAGCCACACCGGATACCACCCCGGCGTCGGACAGAATCGTCTCGGTTTAAGTTCCAACTCTTGGGTTCCCTCTAGTGGCCGCCCTCTGCACTACGTCATAGATGTCTATGAACGTAGGACCGAAGTCCACACATGTGCTGAGGTGCACTCGTTATGAGTGACTAGTTGGCCGGGATCCGACGGAATAAGCGCCGTCTTAAATCACGAAGTGATTTACGCACCTCAGCACATGTGTGGACTTCAGTCCTACGTTCATAGACATCTATGACGTAGTGCAGAGGGCGGCCACTAGAGGGAACCCAAGAGTTGGAACTTAAACTGAGACGATTCTATCCGACACCGGAATGGGATCCGGTGTTGCTTAGTGGATAAAGCATGAGCACGTAGAGCTGAAAACCCGGGTTCAAATCCCGGTGCCGGAGAGAATTTTTTCTCCGTTCCATTACTCTTTCATCGTATGATGACGCAGAATATCTGCATGGAAATATATGTACTTCGGTACATTAAAATAATATATAAATAATAATAATAATAATAATAATAATAATAATAATAATAATAATAATAATAATAATAATATGCAGAGGTTCAACGAAATTGTTGGGTTTATCAAAATATATTTTTTTTAATTTAGAAAGTAACTAATAATTTTTAAGACTTACAAAAAGAAAATTCACGATTATTTTAATAATTAGCATAGACTTCCAGATATCCAACTTGTGCATATCATGGGCATATTTCAAATTCGGTTTTTCATGAAATAAATTTAAAAATTAAATTAATATTATGGTCAATGAAAATTTCTACAGGGTGAAATGTTAAAATGTTATGTTTTATTTAACGATGCTCGCAACTGCAGAGGTTATATCAGCGTCGCCGGATGTGCCGGAATTTTGTCCCGTAGGAGTTCTTTTACATGCCAGTAAATCAACTGACATGAGCCTGCCGCATTTAAGCACAGTTAAATGCCATCGACCTGGCCCGGGATCGAACCCGCAACCTTGGGCATGGAAGGCCAGGGCTATACCATCTCGCCAACCAGGTCGACTCTACAGGGTGATCCGTTTGGGTATGGATAAAATAAGAACTCCGTAAAATATTTATTACTGAACTTTATTTGTTGAAACTTTGTGTATACAACACTGAAAAATGGGAGATTCCTCAGAGCTCAACATGACCCCCATTGCGCACCCTGCACAACTCATAACGGTGATGCAATTCAGCCCATGTCCGTTGTAACATAAGAGGGGTGATTTGTTGAAAAGCTTGAGTAATTTTTACTCTCAGTTCATCAATGTTCTTAGGTTTCTGTGAACAGACAATGTCTTTAACAAAACTCCACACGAAGAAGTCAGGAGGAGTTAAATCTGGGGAGTTTGGGGGCCAAGCCAAGAGATAGCTGTTTCTCGTACAGGGTTTCGCCTGCGACCTCCTGCATGTTTTTTACACAGAACCTGTTTCTACAAATGTTCGATACCACAACATTATAGAATCGTATTTAGGTACATTACGCACACCATACTCACGTCGAAATTCCCTTTGAACTCTTTTAACACTCTCAATTTTAGCATACCAAAGAACACATTGTGCCCGCTGTTGATTTGTAGTTAGTTATTTTAATCATCTACGATTTTCATTTGTCCTTTCAGATTATGCATTGCTGATTGTCATGGAAACTCCCATCTTTTAATCATAATACAACCGGCAAGAAATGTTTCCTACTATCATAATAGCTTTATAATATTAAATTAATATTATCCATAACTAAACGGACAAGTCTGTATTTGCAATTTATACAGGATATGAAATTTCATGATTACACCACAGTCTAGTATATAGTCATGAAGCTCAATACGTAGGGAATATGCATCCATAGTATTTAAAGGGTGTAAATGATATTTTGTTATTAAAGTGTTGTATCAGTGAAGAATTATGTTGTGTCAGTGAAGTGTGTTGTATCAGTGAAGTGTGTTGTGTCAGTGAAGTGTGTTGTGTAAGTGAAACGTGTTCCTGTCAGTGAAGCTTTATAGTTTATAGTGGCAGTGCAAAGTATTTGAACAGTGAAATGTTTTTGAAGTGTTAGTGAAATCAGGATAGAATCAGTGAAATGTGTCGTAGTTCCAGTGCAATGAGTGAGTTGACAGCGAAATGAGTGTAATGTTGAAAGGTATTTGTGCAGATATGAACATATCATACTCGTGGGTTTTAGTTCGAACTTAGGGTTAAGATACAAGTCAGATTTATTTTAAATGTTATTTTAAGTGATCGTGCTTCATTTAATTTAGGATATTCCCAGTTATTATTATTATTATTATTATTATTATTATTATTATTATTATTATTATTATTATTATTGTTAGTATTAATTATTAGTATTATTAATTGTATTTTTAATTAATAAGTTTATTATTGTCATTATTGAGTGTAATTAGTTACCACTGCCACCGGGTATATACCCATTGCAGTGTGAATAAATACATACATAGATAGTTGCTAACCACTAGGATCGCTGCTATCGCCTCATCACAGACAATGCGAAATAGTACTGACACAGTCTATTGTTCCTAGTACCCTCACAACTCATGATTCGTGACTGTATATACTAGACTGTGATTACACTAACAGAATATAGGATATTAAAAATGAAAACAAGAAAAAAATAGCATCACCTCGTTGTCATGGTTACACGCTACCAGTATGTACCACTTTATGGCCAACTGATGAATGTCTTGTAACTGATTAATGATGTATTACGATTTGAGAATAGCAGACATCATCGTTACTAATTTATTCTTGGCATAATTCGAAATGTATCACAATAACGTAATGATGGATTGAAAGGGAGTCCACGGCACGCACAATAAAGAAGTGACCAGTGCGTGTTAATCGCTCATTATGGAAAATTCCGCGCTCATTTGCCGGTCAGCTGAACAATATGTGAAGCACGTACGAACGATAGATGTAAATCATCCGGCGATTCATTTTATCTCACAAACAACTAAATAAAACCAGCGGCCAGTATTTAATTGATAGCGATAGTAAAAATGCCAAAACAAATATTTGTACGTTGCTGTACTACGATGTATGAATTTTAAGTGAAATTAGCTGTAAAATGTTAATATAACGTAACATTCCCATACAGCGGAACAACACTTTAATGAAAATATTCATATTGGATGTTGTATACATACATTCGCCTTATATAGGAAGCAATGTTATTATCATTCCCATATAATCAACCTCACAATCATGGCCATCCTTACAATAAGAGAACCAAATAATATTTTTGACAATTTTTCAATTTCTTTTTTTTTATACCTTTCTATCGGTTGCCATAACTATATGAGTAAGTTAGAACTTTAATTCTGTTAACTATTGAAACTATATGGTATATTTTGACTATGAAGATGAATTAGAGTGAAAAGTTCAAGCCATGAAGTTAACTGAGGTTATTGACGATAAGTTTCAAAATAATTATACTATCAGATTGCGTTGGGCATCTAGGATAGCAATGTAGTATGCTCTTGCAACACAGTTTAAGAATGTAAAAGAGTAATTATGAACTTGTAGGAATTAAGTTTCACATAATGTGAAACTGTTTCAGTTTACATAATGTTTGAGATAATGTTGTAAGAAAGATAAGATATTATTGATATTATGTTTAGTGTCAAATTTCTGATCTTTCTAAGACGATTAGATATGTAAAATTGAGTTTGAAGAGAGAACATTGATTTACTGTTGTCTCGGGATTCACTTTTCAATTTTTTACAAGGTATATAAGAGCAAAAATTTAATTTTCAGAATGCTTGTTACCATAATGCCTTTTGTAGAACGGTTTTGCAGAATGACATCTATATCTGGGGTTAAGTTACCTCTAAAATAATTTTATGAAGTCTTTGTTCTGTATCTGTTTTAATAAAAATAAAAAAGGGTGAAAAAAAAGTAATAATAATAATAATAATAATAATAATAATAATAATAATAATAATAATAATAATAATAATAATAATGACGTGAACATGTTAGGAGAAAATCCACAAACGATTAGGGGAAAAAACAGCAATTTTACTTGAAGCAAGTAAAGCGATAGTTTTGGAAGTAAATCCCGAAAAGACAATGTAGCCTATATGCTTATGTCTCGTGACCAGAATATTCTACGAAATGGAAACAAAAAAAATTGCAGATTTATTCCTGGAAGAGGTGGAAAAATTCAAATATTTTGGAGCAACAGTAAGAAATAAAAATGATACTCGGGAGGAAATTAAACACAGAATAAATATTGGAAATGATTGTTATTATTCGTTTGAGAAGCTTTTATCATATAGTCTGCTGTCAAAAAATCTGAAAGTTAGAATTTATAAAACGGTTATATTACCGGTTGTTCTTTATGGTTGTGAAACTTGGACTCTCACTTTGAGAGAGGAACATAGGCTAAGGGTGTTTGAGAATAAGGTGCTTAGGAAAATATTTTAGGCTAAGAGGAATGAAGTTACAGGATAATTGAGAAAGTTACACAACGCAGAACTGCACGCATTGTATTCTTCACCTGACATAATTAGGAACATTAAATCCAGACGTTTGAGATTGGCAGTGCATGTAGCACGTATGGGCGAATCCAGAAATGCATATAGAGTTTTAGTTGGGAGGCCGGAGGGAAAAAGATATTTGGGGAGGCAGAGACGTAGATGGGAGGATAGTATAAAAATGTATCTGAGGGAGGTGGGATATGATGATAGAGAATGGATTAACTTGCGGAAGATAGGGACCGATGGCGGGCTTATGTGAGGGCGGCAATGAACCTCCGGGTTCTCTAAAAGCAATAAGTAAGTAAGTATAGATTTTTTACTTGGTTATTTAACGACGCTGTATCAACTACTGGGTTATTTATAGTCAATGTAATTGTTGATATTGAGATGTTATTTTGCTAGATGAGGCCGAGGAATCGTCACAAATTACCTGACATTCGCCTTACGGTTGGAGAAAACCTCGTAAAAACACAACTAAGTAATCAGCCCAAGCGGGAATCGAACCTACGCTCGAGCGCAACTCCACTGACAAACGCGCTACAACGTAAGCTACGCCGATGGCCTACAGATGTATTCACGCCAAAAACATTTTCGTGTCGTACGCCTATTTTCCCCGTAAATGTCACAAATGGTTCTAGCGGCCTTCAATGTCTTTATCTTCGGTTAAACTCAAACAAAAGACGTCAGAAATGGTTTTTTTTTTCTTCTTGTTACTCCATTTTCTTTACCCTATAATTAACACAAACTTTTAAACATTCAATACGTATTTAGTGACACAACATCCTGTCGTTAAAATAACAAATGACAAGTCCCACATAAATTTCTTACTAAGGCCCCGTTGCCATGGAGAAAAAAAAAAAAACGCAACGAACTTATATCTGAGGTTGCGCGTACTATCTAATGAACTAGAAAAGAAAGCCACGGAGGATGTGAGCAGAGCTTTCTGTTATCTGACAACAACGGTTGTAAATTCTTGTAGTTTGTATTGCCAACTTTGCATACAAAGCTAGCATCGACTCTGTGTGCGCTGCGAACCACAAGGAATCTGCTCACTGTGTTTTAAACGCTTCAGAATGTCTGGTATTTCCCTCTGCGGAAATTTATTATTGATTCGGAGTTCCTGGTACAAAACTTTACGGTGTACTTTGAACTCCACTTAGGAGTCGGTTCCTGGAATACAAATCCTTCACAGTTCGCTTGCCTTACCTGCTCCTATGATTGATTTATTGGCGCTCTATCATTTGAATGGTGATTACTGTGATTGGTGGTGTGGAAGTAATGCGTATGGAACTTGTACCACATTGCGAGAGCTGATTGTCTGTACTAAGGATTTAATAAATAACTGGCATATCTATCAAACCTGACTTAGTTGCCTCATAAGTGATCTCCTGTTGGTATCACTTGTGAGGTTCAGTCCTGTCTTCGGACAGTTGACTAAACAACAAAATCATCTGTAGTAATGTCGCGAGAGGTCTGAGATCTGCCGATGCTCGTGGATTTATCTGGGAAATCTCAGACCTCGAGTGACATTTATTAGGACTATTTCGTGAATAAAATAAAAATTTAAATAACATATCCCTAAAATTCGATCAAAAATGTTAATAATTGTATATTAACGAATACTTAACCTATTCAGACATTGTGAAGTTGAAATACTCGTAGATGAATATCGATTACTGCAATAAAGAAATTCAATGTTATTATTCAGCAATGCCAATTGAGAAAAGCGAAATACAGATTTAACAATGTTAATTACATGTACTGCATTTTTCTCTTATTATTATAACAAATACATTTTCATTATCTGCTGAAATCATAATTTAATTTAACAGTAACAGTGGGGACAGCTATATACCAATGCTTATGTATTCACAGCGAGACATGTTGCTACACAGTGAAGCCATCTCTGTATAGATAGGCCTAATTAAAACACGAATTTTATTACGCCATACGGAAGGTAGTTTGATCAAAGACATTATTACTATGCAAGGTCTTTGAGTTTGATATGCGATGATGTTACATAAATTTGAACGTCTATTAATTGTTTAATTTCAATACAAATGTTATAGGCTACAATTTTATAGGTTACGTTAGGCCTACCTGTGGAAGCAGGACCAATGTCAGCTGTGCCTTGTTTCGACCGTTACTTACAATGAGTGCTACACGAAAGCATTTTTTATAGCTCGACAAACGCATTCTCGCTGTGGTGTGTAACGGAACTAAAGCTGCATCTACACAGTTCAATATTCCAATCGCGTATGCGTGCAATCTGGGAAGAATATTGAAAGAATCAAGTTTAAAAGGTACGTTCAATTAAGATGCATAAATACTTTGTGTCTACATGGTGCGCCGTTTTGAACGTGGTCTTCACTGCGTAAATATATTAATTAATATTAAATATCAATCTTGCATTCATTGCTTTAAAGTTGAAAGAAAAGTTTAACCGTGTAGTTGCATCTTAATGTATTCATGATCATCAATTTACGGGGAAACAGTTGGCGACAACGACTAAACAAAAGAACGACCATGCGATAAATTGATAGCGATAAATCTAGCTGCAGAAAATATCGCAAAGTGTGACTGTGATTGGTTGGAATTCAAAATTTCATTACACTTCATTGGTCGAAAATGGAATGACGTCATATAAACGAAATAGTCTCTTAAAAACTGCCTACATACCAAAGAATTTGCAGTGATACTATTAAAAGTTAAGAAAATGCCACGATGATGTCATCATTTCTCATAAGTTTTACGTTTTTCGTACTAATTAAATTCCTTTATCATGTTAAAATACTAACATATGAGCCGTTGAGAGTAGAAGTGGTGTAAGTCAGAAATGGGTAATGAGGGTTAAAGTAAACATTCTGTAAAATTCAGCGCAAAGTAGCAATTAATATTCAATTTATTTAAACTATTAGTAGTCAGTGGATAGCACGAAGGACTATTAATTGCTACTTTGGGCTGTATTTTACAGAATTTTTACTTTAAACCTCATTACGCAATTTTGACTTACACCACTTCTGCTCTGAACGACTCATATACAGGCTGAACCGTGAATAATGTCATTAATTTCAGGGAATTACTCCTCGGCATATTTAAAAGAAAGTCTAATACAATTTTGCTCGTTTTTGCTTCCTTTTCCAGATAAAATTGTTTTATATGAAACATTAATACATACCGCGTTTTAAGAAAGACATTCATTTAATTCCCAATATGCTCAGTCAATTTAAGAGAGCAGTGTATTATGATAATAAATGATTGAAAGGATTTTAGTTTCGTCTTTTAAATGTGCAGAAATTTGATCCGAACAAATGTAACTTTGTAAAATTCCTTTGCAGAACGAAAAGTTACATTTACTCGCATCAAATTTCTGAATATTTAAAGCTAAAAACTAAAATTATTTCAATCATTTATTATCTACAGTAATCTCACTAGAGGTTTTGATTTATGTAAAGAAAATCGAAACTCGAGTGGGATTTAATTGACTATTACACGATTAGAACAAAGTATATAAAGATTAGAAGTAACAAAGTACTCTAATACAATAAAATATTAATTGACTTACTGAAATTATATTTCACTAATGTTAGCTTCACCAAAACGTTTGAACGGAACCGCCATTTTCAGTCAACTATCCATGCGGGAAACAAATGACGATCGCAAAAGAATTTTCAGTTTGAAATGTTGGCAAACAAAAAAACAAATGCTATGGTAGTGAATAAGAACAAACAAATGCTAGAGAAGCGATAAAATTGTACGACAAACAGCCATGATTGGTTGAAAGACGACCTTTCGTAGCGTTTTATTGGTCAAAAGTAGTATGACGTAATAAAAGTAATAGTCATAATAAATTCCCTCTTAAATTGAATGAGCATATTGGGAATTAAATCAATTGCTTTCCCGGAACAAGCTATGAAATGTTTCATACAAAACAATTTTTATCTCTGAAAGGAAGCAAAGACGAGCAAAATTGTATTAAACTTTTTGTTTGAAATATCTCAAAGAATAACACCCTGAAATTAATGACATTACTTACGGTTCACTATCACCATCCTCACAATTTTCAACAGTATTTTAGAAGTAGAAGATACTTAACCGATTTGGATAATTCCTTCACTGCTGGAAAATGTAGCTCCTCTAGGCAGATAGGCAGATAGGCAGATAGGCAGATAGGCAGATAGGCAGATAGGCAGGCAGGCAGGCAGACAGCCAGCCAGCCAGCCAGCCAGCCAGCCAGCCAGCCAGCCAGCCAGCCAGCCAGCCAGCCAGCCAGCCAGCCAGACAGACAGACAGACAGACAGACAGACAGACAGACAGACAGACAGACAGACAGACAGACAGACAGACAGACAGACAGACAGACAGACAGACAGACAGACAGACAGACAGACAGACAGACAGATAGATAGATAGATAGATAGATAGATAGATAGATAGATAGATAGATAGATAGATAGATAGATAGATAGATAGATAGATAGATAGATAGATAGATAGATAGATAGATAGATAGAACTTTATTGTCGATGGCATAATGTATGCATAGACATGGTCAAATATATACAATTACAATTTAATGTAAAATAAGTCAAATATAAAAAAAAAAACAATATTCATTTCAACGGCCCATGCGTGCATCCTCAAGACTGTAGGGACACAATTTTATTAATTTCGTTTTTATATAATTCCTAAATTTCAGAGAATTTTTTGTATATTTGATGTCATAAGGCAAACTGTTGTATATTTTGATACCAAAGACCATATATGTTCTACTAGTGTTTGTAAGGTGGTGAGCTGGAATAGTTAAACTATTTTTGTTACGAGTGTCGTAGGTATGGAAATCACAATTTTGATGAAAATCAGACAGATTTTTATAAATTAGTAGTAAAACATTAAAAATGTATAAACCATAAACAGTAAGAATATTATATGATATATAGGCTTAAATAATAAAAATAGGCTTAAGGACTTTACTAATAGACGGTAGTATATTATGCACACTATTAAGGTGTAATTGATGTTTTGTTATTTAAAGTGTTATATCAGTGAAGAAGTGTGTTGTGTCAGTGAAGTGTGTTGTGTAGTGAAGTGTTTGTGCCAGTGAAGTTTTACAGTTTATAGTAGCAGTGCAGACTATTTGAACAGTGAAATGTTTTTGAAGTGTTAGTGAAATCAGGATAGTGTCAGTGAAATGTGTCGTAGTTCCAGTGCAGTTGAGTGAGTTGTCAGCGGGTACTTGTGTATGTATGGACACATCATACTCGTGGGTTTTAGTTCGAACTTAGGGTTAAGATACAAATTAGATTTACTTTAAATGTTATTTTAAGTGATCGTGCTTCATTTAATTTAGGATGCTCCTTATTAATATTACTATACTAATATTATTATTTTATTATTATTACTATTTATTAGCATTATTATTATTTATTAATATTAATGATTATTATTATTATTAATTGTCATTATTGAGTGTAATTAGTTACCACTGCCACCGTTACCCATTTGCAGTGTGAATAAATACATACATACTATCATTATGGTAACTCCAGAGTGAATCGAGGACTGGGCATAAATGCCCCACACGGTAGAATTAAAACAGATGCTTATGGAAGAAAACTTTATAGGATACTGTCGAAACATTTGTATTACTTTATTACGTATTTTATTGAGCCACGGTAATCCATAGACCTACTTAAACATTGTTTAGTCTACATAAAGTGCTAATGTTATACTACATTTTAATTTCTTTTGTCCACGGAGCATAAACGATTTATTCCTTTCACTAATAGTAAAACTGTTACCTGAATATTTCTGGTAACAAGTACATCTCAGAGCATTGTCATGGCTAGTACCCAATAAAAAAAACACTATCGTAATTGATGAAATTGCATCTTTTTTTCTAGTAAGCCAGAAACATTTTTATGTTATGTGACAAACTGAGTGTTTTAAGACATATTTGTTAAGGCATTTTTTTGCATTTTTTACCTCTTACAACTCATAAGAGCATCTTTTGTTTTATTCGGTCATTTCTGGGGTGTTTACATTCTATTCTGGCCATAAATCCCCATTATTAATGTAAAATATTACTTATTTCCTTTGATATTTTCTCTACGTATTTTTTCAATTAATACCCATTACTTTGTATACTATTTTAATAGTTTTTCTACACAAATATTGTATTCTAACGTAGTACACCCCCACGTAATGGATCAGTCCAACCACCCCTTCAATATAGACTCCTCTATACCTGCTAGTTTCGGATAAGAGTGGCCGTGTGGTGGACTACATGGATCTACATCAGGTGAAATAATTAATTAAAGTGTACTACTTAGAAGAATTATGTAAAATTAAATAAACTTGAATGTATGTTGGTACTAGAATTTAATTTAATTACTAGTCTTACTTACTTACTGGCTTTTAAGGAACCCGGAGGTTCATTGCCGCCCTCACATAAGCCCGCCATTGGTCCCTATCCTGACCAAGAATAATCCATTCTCTAACATCATATCCCACCTCCCTCAAATCCATTTTAATATTATTCTCCCATCTACGTCTCGGCCTCCCCAAAAGTCGTTTTCCCTCCGGTCTCCCAACTAACACTCTATATGCATTTCTGGATTCGCCCGTACGTGCTACATGCCCTGCCCATCTCAAATGTCTGGATTTAATGTTCCTAATTATGTCAGGTAAAGGATGCAATGTGTGCAGCTCTGCATTGTGTAACTTCCTCCATTCTCCTGTAACTTCATCCGTCTTAGCCACAAATATTTTCCTAAGAACCTTATTCCCAAAAACCCTCAATCTCTGTTCCTCTCTCAAAGTGAGAGTCCAAGTTTCACAGCCATACAGAACAACTGTTTTATAAATTCTAACTTACAGATTTTTTGACAGCAGACTAGATGACAAAAGCTTCTCAACCGAATAATAATAGGCATTTCCCATATTTATTCTTCGTTTAATTTCCTCCCGAGTGTCATTTATATTTGTTACTGTTGCTCCAAGATATTTGAATTTTTCCACCTCTTCGAAGGATAAATCTCCAATTTTTATATTTCCATTTCGTACAATATTCTGATCACGCGACATAATCATATACTTAGTCTTTTCGGGATTTACTTCCAACCCTTTCTCTTTACTTGCTTCAAGTAGAATTTCCGCGTTTTCCTTTATCGTTTGTTGATTTTCTCCTAATATATTCACGTCATCCGCATACACAAGCAGCTGATGTAACCCGTTCAATTCCAAACCCTGCCTGTTATCCTGAACTTTCCTAATGGCATACTCTAGAGCGAAGTTAAAAAGTAAAGGTGATAGTGCATCTCCTTGCTTTAGCCCGCAGTGAATTGGAAAAGCATCACATAGAAACTAAATATTAATATTTCTACTAAGCCAATTATGTAAGATCAATTTTTAGGGCATTTTTAAGGGCATTTTTTTTAGATTTTTAGTTCATAAATGCATTGTTTTTAGGACATTTTTTCATGATTTATAGGTCATCAACAGGGAAAGGATTTATATGTAAATACATATTTACTTATAAAGCTAATATAATTTATATTTTGCATTATCTTTATGTTTCACAATGTGTAGGGTTGAAAAATCCTACTTTTATTTTCCATATTTTTCCATATTTTAGAGTTTAGTACATATTTTCGTTAATTTCCATATATTTTCCATATTTCATATAAAACAGTCCATATTATATTAGGTTTAACAATAAAACAAAACAAAATTCCATTAACTTTTAAAAATACATTTCAACAATAGAGATTTAAACACATGTTCAGTAATCCCTTTAACATCAGAGTTATTTGAAAATTAGCAGTCCTATCAACAATGGGAAAGTAAGTTACAAAACTGTATTAATTTAATTTAAAATTTTTAACAGACTTCAGTTGTGCAGCTCAACAGTTAAATGCCAGTCAGAGTACACATAGGTTCAGTTTTGTAAATCATACTATAAAGATGGTAAATATGCCAAAAGTACGTCATTCAGTCAATTTAAAATCAAAACTAACAAGTTACATTTCAGAATTTAAAGAAGATGGTTTATCAACTGACAATAAAATATTATTTTGTAATTTGTGTCAGTGTGCAGTATCATCTACACAAAAGTTCCTGGTGCAACAACACATTACAACTAGTAAACATCAGGCCAACAAACAACTAAATTCCAAGCAGAGACAATTGTTTTTAACACAACCAACAACATCGAATGTAAGATCTGAGTTTAACATCGACCTGTGCCGTTCTCTCATCTCTGCTGATATTCCTCTCTACAAACTAAAGAATAAGGTCTTCAGGGAATTCCTTGAAAAATATACTCAACATACAATCCCGGATGAGTCAACACTTAGGAAGACGTATGCTCCATCCATCTACGATGAGACAATACAGAAGATAAGAGATGAAATTAAAGATAGTTCAATTTGGGTTTCCATTGATGAGACTCCCGACAAAGAAGGTAGACTTGTTGGTAATGTAGTTATCGGTTTGTTAAGTGAACAATATTCTGAACGAATTCTTTTACATTGTGATGTTCTAGAAAAGTGCAATAACAAAACTATAGTTAAACTGTTCAACGAAGCTATGGGTATCCTGTGGCCAAAGGGTATTATGTACGATAATGTGTTATTCTTTATTAGCGATGCTGCCCCTTATATGGTCAAAGCTGGACAAGCATTATCTGTTGTATATCCTAAATTGACTCATTTTACTTGTGTGGCGCATGCATTTCATCGTGTGGCAGAAGTGGTCAGAGACAATTTCCCTAAAGTAGATTTGTTGATTTCATCAGTGAAAAAAGTATTTCTCAAAGCTCCCAGTAGAGTTAACGTGTTGAAAGAAATGTACCCTGAAATTCCATTGCCACCAAAGCCAATTTTAACTAGATGGGGTACATGGCTAGAAGCAGTTGAATATTATGCCGAACATATAGACTCTATTAACAATGTTCTCCTTGCATTGGACTCTGAAGATGCAGTCTCAATTGATACTGCGAAAACAGTTACCTGTGACATAAGTGTGAAGAATGACTTAGCTCACATTCAGCATACATTTTCATGCATCATAAAAACGCTCAAAAGTCTCCAAAATAGGCACCTTTCACTATCTGAAAGTTTTGAAATTATAAATAGTACTGTGGAACAACTGAATCGTGGTAGAGGTAAAGTTGCAGATGCAGTAAGAGCTAAGGTGGACACTGTACTTTCAAAAAACCCTGGATATGAAGAACTACAAAAGGTTGTTGCTGTGATGAGTGGTGAATCAACAGTGAAGATTAACTTGGACTTATCCCCAGCAGACATTGTGAAATTGAATTATGTACCAGTTACTTCTTGTGACGTCGAACGCTCTTTTAGTCAGTATAAATCTATCCTCAGAGACAATAGAAGAAGATTCACTTTTCAGCACTTGAAAGAAATGTTTGTAACCTATTGTTATGGTAACAGACAATAAAAATTGTGTTTTGTTGAAACTACATTGGAAGATAAGGTACGTCCATTATATTTTTTGTTTAGTTTGATTAAAATGTACCAATATTTAACGTACATAGTCATTTTTTATAATTTTAAGTCCATATTTAATTCCATATTTTGGTAAAAATCCATATTTAATTCCATATTTTGGTAAAAATAACTACATATATATTTACATATTTCATATATTTTTAGTCCATATAAATCCGTTCCCTGGTCATCAAAATCCTAGCCCTAGTAATCACTTATCTTCAATCTTCACCACATTTACCGCCATCATCATTTTTGCAGGCTAAGCACTATCATTATCACCATCTACGTCATAATCACCACTATCACCGTCCTCACTATTACCAACACTATTTCAGAAGTAGCAGCAACGAATGTAACCCGTTGTGTTGTTTTTGTAGCTAAACCGCTACCACCAGGACCACAGCGGAGGGTCAGCCTGTTACATGCGTGTTAATAACTCCTCTTGAAAAAAATTAGCACGGCCAAATCCACGACATAAAACTGGAGTAAACTCTGGCACGAAAAGTTTATTACAATTACAGTTGTGTAACCTAGCGTGTCGGCTGTACAACTCTCAACAAGTAGCAAACGCTTTTTAACTTTCTTTTTTGTCCCTGAGGTTCGGTTACATTGTCGTGCGGGGGATAATTCGATACCTGTCCTTGCTTCGAAACAAACCTGCACACTTCCATCAAATTACTTCGAAGAATGCTCCATTAAACAAATTCACCAAGCACAGATCTGTAAAAACTGTTTCCCTTTTCAACCAAACTATAAATGCCCCCGTTAATAATATGAAGTGTCTTGTGAACCTGTATATAGTTGTGGAGTCATCTGCAGTACACTTGTTTTTCTTATTGTGCGTTTGTACAATGTAGACTGTTACATTTTCGTCACCAGAGTTAAGACCTTCTCTTCCAGTCAACCAACCTTAATCAATACAGTAGTGACATGTAACATAATACATATTTAAATTACGTATAAATATTTATACTACACTAATGCCCGGTTTCTCCAAATATTGTTAGAACATTTAACGAATGTTAGACTCTAAACCAGGCAACTGATGCCCATAGGAGCAAGCGCGCGCTTTAGAGCTCAGGAGAGCCTGAGCGCTTTACAGCGGAAAGGAAAGAGACAAACGAGAGAGGTGGTATATGCCGCTTGGTCGAGCTATATTCAGGGATGGCCAGCACTGATTCAATAGATAAAGGGAAGAGAACTTATTAAAACTGTATCCATGGTAATTTTTAGATTTGTCTGAGAAGTATAAGTGCATTATAAGAATGTAAGTTTTAATTTTAATGCTCACTTTTCACAAGTTTGATTTTTTTATTCAAAAGAAATATTTTCTCAACTTTTCGTATAGAAAAGTGAAATTTTCAGGTATAGGCCTATTTATTTAGTAGCCTTACAGAATGTTTTCGTAAATCTAATATACCGTATATACGTATTACTGAAGATAGTGTATTGAAAATTTTGAAAATATTTGCATAGAAATTGTTTGTAAGGAAATGAATTAACAAAGCAACTACTGTTACATCATAAGCAAAAGATACGTGCCCTTGTGTTGTAAAAATTTCAGCTTTATAGCTTCAGCACATTTCAAGAAAATAATTTAATATTCTGATGATAGGAATTTGCTCACCAATATCACCTTAAAAGCATAATGCGATAAGAGTTTTGTTATGTAATATTAGTTACACACTTAAAACATATAGAGCCCCTAGGTAACTTTGCTTTGTACTGTAATATTCTTTTGACTAGTTTATTGATTAATTTATAAGGCTAAGGTACCATCAATATCAATTCCAACTTATCATGTCATACTCAATCTCTTTTTTTTTTTTTTGATATCACTTTCTTTATGAATTGTGTGTTTCAGCCATTTAGTACAGTATAGTTGTACTACTATGGAATTTATGTGAATATTCCGTCTTAATTCTTTATTATGTTATTAACATTTAAAACACAACTGCAATATTAAGAAATTGGTATTAGTACTTTTGTTTTACAGACAATATATAAATAATATCAAACAGAAAGAAGCCATATAAAAATAACGATATAAAATTTCACGTTCACATTTGAAGTTTGTGCACCACTCTTTTCTTTTTCTTTTTTTTTTAGTAGGTTATTTTACGACGCTTTATCAACATCTCAGGTTATTTAGCGTCTGAATGAGATGAAGGTGATAATGCCGGTGAAATGAGCCCGGGGTCCAGCACCGAAAGTTACCCACCATTTGCTCATATTGGGTTGAGGGAACACTCCGGAAAAAACCTCAACCAGGTAACTTGCCTCAACCAGGAATCGAACCCGGGCCACCTGGTTTAACGGCCAGACGCGCTGACCGTTACTCCACAGGTGTGGACACTGTTTTCTTAATCCAACAGGCTGCTTATTCATATGCACAACCCTTCCTCTTTCCATACTTAGCGCTTGATGCCCGCGCACGACGTCAAGGTCAAAAAAATTCGCTTGCTTTGACATCACTGGTATGCAGAGTTTAAAAATAGTAAAAATGCAACATCCGTAATAACTGAAATGGCTAATAGGGTAAAGAATATAAAGATGTTTTGTGGCAGGTGAGACCTGGTACTTAGTTGAAGATGTGTGGTTAAGTTTTAAGAGCGACAATCCTAATAGATTGGGGTAGCAGTGACTAGAATTCGAAATAAGATATCAAGAGAATGCAGGGCTCGTCGATCGCTTAGCTTTAACAAAGACAGTTCATTTGTACGACTACAGAGTATTATCGATGTACTGGTCATTGACATAAAAGTGTATTCTCTTTTGTTAGCCTACTTTACTTTCCATAAAGTCTATTTAAACCTTTTAAAACACCAAGTTTAGTCGTCAAAAGCCAATTTTCAGTCGGTGGTCTCGTGGCAACAAAATACATACACTGCACGGCCACTTTTTCGCTGCCCCTTTGTCCTGAACAAGGGTTGGAGGGTGGCGGGCGTTCATATTTAATACATCCTGACGGGTTAAATGGCTGCACACGTTAAATGGACACGAACCTGCACCTCTGCACGGCGCAGGGACCAAATGGCATCAATATTACTTAATGTCCCTTCCTGAACGTCCACTTCGCAAGGGTGGATTTCTTCCTCTCGCTGTAAATACTGCTTTGTATTCATGGAACAATTCCTCCCGCTGTATTCCACGCCCCCTGAATATTCATCGACTCTCCAGACATGACGTATTATTTTCATCCGCACTGAAGTCAATTATTGTTGAATTCGATGCAGGCCAATAAACTCAAGAGCGACTTAGGTGCTTTTCGTGTGAGATGTAGTGCGGGTTATTAGGGAAACTTCCAGAACAAAAACTCTGCGGAGCTCGTATATTTGATTTAAGGAAACGCAGAACAGCAGGGACGCAGGGACTGACTATACAGCTGGCAGAATTCTCAACTATATTGCTTATTAGGGCAACCATAAAGCATTAAAATATAATACAGGGTGATTTATATACAGGGACATCATTTTATTTTTACCAACATTTTTAATATTAAATTGGCTATACCTCTGGATCAACGCCATTTGCGACTCCCTTCCACGACTGGAGTTCGATGATACTGGCGTAATATACAAACAAATCACTTTACTAGGTATAGGAGGGAAGAAAAGTAGTTCATCCATTTACGTAAAGTAGGAAATATCGCGATTTTGAGTTTGATAATTTTCATTACGTTTTTGTTTAATCAAAATACAATACAGTATTAACAATAAGTGATTTTACTTACGAACTGAGCTATACATTCGAACGTATTCATTATGCAGTGTATATTATACTGTCTACAGCACATTAGCTTACAATATAGAGAAAGTAGTTAAACTGAAAAAATAATCATGATATGGATATTTACACACAATTTTGAAAATGGTGGCCGTTCATTTCGATACAGGCTTCAGTTCTAATGTGCATATTATCGCACTACAGATTATTGTACCTAATTCCAATTATCAGTTTTGTCCTTCGTACTAGTAACTCATGTTGAAATAATTCTGTACCAGCTTTATAAAAAATTACCTTACGTACTTAAATTCAGTCTTCCCTTCTGCCCGATCCGAAAAGATAAAATTACTCATACATGCTATTTACTATCCGTCCAAGTGGTTATGTCGCAGGGTCGTAGAACGGGGGAAAATCACGTAACAGTTAATTAATTAACAAGGCCCTTTCATTTAAGTTATTTTAAACAATTGTATAATATTACGTAGACGTCCAATTCCTAACAGAAATTAATGTTTTCAGAAAAGAGCTAAGATAGTCCAGCCACTAGCCTTTACAGAGAGGAAGCAGAAGCGCGTGGGGGAACCGGGATGCGACGTAGGCAAACGGACGACAGTACCTGTGCGAGAATATGATTCAATATTGAAAGTTCTTTCGTCACTGGAAAACGCGAACATATTTCTGGAACGTACTATACTCACTATCTCAGTACTGTTTGTGTTTACTATGACCATAAGGCGACTTTGACTGTATACTCTTGGTTCTGTGTGGAGAACGGTTGGAAGTTCACTAGTAGAGGTGTTGGGAGTGAAGTACTTTCAAAAACTCAGGTACAATAAAAATTGAAGTAAAAATAAAATGATGCCCCTGTAGGACTAACACATTTCTTTCTTTATTTCAAAATGAATTATGGTAGCCACAATTTGTTGAATCTAAAATGTGGAGTATCTTTGGGAGATTACTAACCTCTATAGCAAATGTTAACGTCAAATTAAGCAGGAGTTTTGATTCCCTGTCACGAGATGCGCAGATATTTATTCTTCATCCTGTATTTATCATCATCAAAAATTATTATTTTTTAGAGATCCAGTTGTTTCCAATTTGTTTACAAATTCAGTGTTGCTAAGTCAAGAAAAGAGAAAAGCGTATTGAATATTAAAATAATAAAATACTCCTTCCTTAACAAAAATAAAACAAAGCTAGATCACTTTCTAAATTATGTGTTCAAATTGGTAGCCCTCAGCTGCTTTACAATGTGTCACTCAATCATAGAAACCATTTAAGGAATGATTTAACCAGGCTTTAGGAATATCTTGCACCACTTCCATTTTTATTTAGCAACACTGAATTTGTACAGAAGTATCAAGTGTGGGTACTTTTTGAAAAGCTCTTAATGAGCTTTATTCAAAAATAGAAAATATATATTGGGTGTTCCATTTAAAATAAGAGAGTTGGAGTTACTTCCGGTTAAACCGGAAGCAGAAAAAACTCGGTAATACCATTATTGAGTTCTTAGTATATGGTTAACCCCACATACCAAGTTTCATGTCACTGAACCACATGCTTCAAAATCTATTTTGGGGGTGAGGGACTTTTAACAACCCTGTATATAATTTAATATAAATAAATATCAAATATCTTGTGTTTTACTTCACAAAATATTTCGAATAAATCTAATCGGTCATGCAACCATTACAGCATTCATAAACACATTTTTGTGTTCCGAAGTAAAACACTTTGAAAATAAGGTTAGCACCAATCTCACTAGCAGAAATGTAGCCATCTAATTCAGTGTCGGACATCATCCATCACTGAATGTACAAACTGGCCATGAACTTTGCTCCAGTTGTGAAAAATGACGCTGTGTCACGTGACATGTCGGGACTAATCACTTTCACACAGGGCGGTGTCCACTTCCGCATTGTCTCGTGCTGACACTTTGAAAGGTCAACTATTCCCTTGTCAATAACTTACCTTAATTTCATAAATAATTAATTTAAAGTTTATAAAATCGTCCGGATTCATTCAAACAATGCTTACATACAAATGGTTTTTTAAGGAACGTGGAGGTTCATTGCCGCCCTCACATAAGCCCGCCATCGGTCCCTATCCTGAGCAAGATTAATCCAGTCCCTAACATCATATCCCACCTCCCTCAAATCCATTTCAATATTATCCTCCCATCTACGTCTCCGCCTCCCCAAAGGTTTTTTTCCCCTCAGGTCCTCCTAATAAGGCCCTATATACATTTCTGGATTCACCCATACGTGCTACATGCCCTGCCCATCTCAAACGTCTGGATTTAATGTTCCTAATAATGTTAGGGCAAATCGTACACTTAGGAATAAAAAGAGAGATTACTTGAAGGAAAAATTGAATGAGGTAGAAACAAATAGTAAGAATAAAAACATTAGAGATTTATATAAGGGTATAAATGATACTCGGGAGGAAATTAAACACAATAAATAAGGGAAATGCCTGTTCTTATTCGATTGAGAAGCTTTTATCATCCAGTCTGTTGTCAAAAAAATCTGAAAGTTAGAATTTATAAAAAAGTTATATTACCGGTTGTTCTTTATGGTTGTGAAACTTGGACTATCACTTTGAGAGAGGAACATAGGTTAAGGGTGTTTGAGAATAAGGTGCTTAGGAAAATATTTGGAGCTAAGAGGGATGAAGTTACAGGAGAATGGAGAAAGTTACACAACACAGAACTGCACGCATTGTATTCTTCACCTGACATAATTAGGAACATTAAATCCAGACGTTTGAGATGGGCAGGGCATGTAGCACATATAGGCGAATCCAGAAATTCATATAGAGTGTTAGTTGGGAAGCCGGAGGGAAAAAGACCTTTGGGGAGGCCGAGACGTAGATGGGAAGATAGTATTAAAATGGATTTGAGGGAGGTGAGATATGCTGATAGAGACTGGATTAATCTTGTTCAGGATAGGGACCAATGGCGGGCTTATGTGAGGGCGGAAATAATCCTCCGGATTCCTTAAAAGCCAGTAAATAAGTAAGTAAGTAAGTAAATAAGTAAGTAACTATGTCAGGTGAAGAATACAATGCGTGCAGTTCTGCTTTGTGTACCTTCCTCCATTCTCCTGTAACTTCATCCCTCTGAGCCCCAAATATTTTCCTAAACACTTTATTCTCAAACACCCTTAACCTGTGTTCCTCTCTCAAAGTGACAGTCCAAGTTTCACAACCATACAGAACAACCGGTAATAGATATAACTGTTTTATAAATTCTAAGTTTCAGATTATTTGAAAGTAGACTGGATGACAAAAGCTTCGCAACAGAATAATAGCAGCATTTTCCATTTTTATTTTGCGTTTAAACACATCTGGGTTACAGGTATTTTGTTTATTTACAGAACGTAATGTGTACGCTAACCAGTCTAATTAAAATTAGAAGGCCGTGGTAAAATAAATAATTCTGTTTTGTTCAATGTGGGCCATGACGTTGCCTTGGTGACGCTTGTAGCGAATAGTTACAGAATCTTTTTTACAGCTTACATTAAAAATACTAGCTAATACCTAAGAGATATTGGAACTTTATATTTCATTTTGGAATATTTTATTCTCCCACGCTCTACCAATAATTGAGTACCATATTTCTTCACAGAACATTTACAAAATTTCATCGCAGGAAGGAAATGTATCAATTACTTCATTAGTGTATCTATTTTAAAAATTCAGAGTCGATATACTCGGTCACACGAAGAATGTCTTTCGATCACGAAAAGAGATTTAACTATTTTAAAGCAATCATTCTTCCCTTGCCTTGGGCGTCCTAGTTTTCTTCTTCCTGCATGTTTATAATTTAGCAATATACGTGGTAAGCTGTATGGATTCAGCCTTGAAACATGTTTTTCCTACTTCATGAACATTCTTTAATCACGTAATTTAACAACTCATTTGTTATTTAAATCAAATATCTTAGCAACGTTTATCATTTGTTAGTGAGTAATCAGCAGTAATAATTTATCTCAAAATCGCATTCAGTTGTTTCAAACTGGTAACTCCAGTAACATGCAATACGATGTTTCTAAAAATACTGAACTACGGACAATTGAATAGCGGGTCGGGTGAACACAATCCCACATTTAAAAGTCCGATACAGAGAGGGAAGTGCACTGTACGAAAATTAAATAGCCATGACCTCGCAATACACCCCCCCCCCTCCTACAAAGAGAGAGCAATAATTATCTGCTTTGTAGTGTCTGTCTGCAGTGCACAAATAATAGACTGCAGCTACAAAAGAACGAATTTCATTGAGAAAGGCATTGTAACAATTTAAGACAGAAATATACGCACACCTAGAGCTTAGTTCAATGATAACTAAGGAGCGGACTCCTATGTAATTAAACATTATTTTGTGCGAGATCGTGATTATTTGCTTGTTTTCCGCACAGAACCAATACTCGGTAAGTATGAAATACTACATTCAGTATTCCCAACGTAACACACATTACAATTTCCCTCTTCTTACCGCTTAAGCGCGACATTCATTTTACTGCTTTAGGCTTTTAACATATTATTTTTAGAGACGTTTAACATAGTAATAATTATAAATTGGAAACTTACCACTGCAATTTCACCTAAATTGCACTGTTAATAATTATTGTTATTAAATATTTGCAAAAAATTAAGTAAAGTCTACTACTCCACGAAACTTATTGCATTCCTGATACAAGTAACATTAAGGAAGCCGTGAAAAAATCAACAAGATTCCAGATGCCTATGTTATTACTGCAATATGTTATATAAATAATATTGTTAAAATATTAAAATGAAAAATAAATCATTACATAACCTTACCGTTTGTTTTAAGTTCGCATTTATAGACTGGGGGGAAAAAAAAGACAGACGTATATCACGGCCTGCTGGAGTATAGTAAACACAGAAAACATTTTATAGCAACAATGTTGAAGAAAGATATTTTGGCTTTCCGAAGTTGCCGTCATTAAACAGAAACCAACATGGAGATTTCATTGCAACTAATTAGAAATTCGTCTTTCAGATATGTAATAAACGATCTTCGCACAAAATAATGTACGATACACGAGCGGTATGTTTGTTTTCATATTCTCGGAAATTAAAAAAGCTCAACTACGTTTCGCTTTTTCAATCTTTTCCTCGACCATGAAAACGTCAACATACCGCTCTTGTAACGTATATTACTATTGTGCGAGATCGTGCGTACTTTCTGAAATTTAATTAATTAACCTAATTATTATTGTTTAAATCTTTAGAATTAATTTAAATAAAATGCCCGAGTAACACACACTAACTCGAGAAATAAGCAGAGTCTTGAAACTATCTGTGTCTCTCTCTCAACCACTGGGCTTGTAAGAAGTTACCTTCTAGTAGCTAACCGTTCTTTCTTACTCAATGTAAATATCCACGAGAAAAAGTTAATCTCCAAGACTTGGTCGCCAAGAAATTTTAATTTCATTTTTCCTCTAAAAACTCTGTCGCTTCCCTCCAGAGTAAATTAACTCTTGGTTCTTTATCTTCACATGAAAATAAAATGCTAAATACTTCCAATTATAGTGCACACTATCTCAAGATATAGTATAATTACCTAACGAGAAGACAAGGATCTCTTTACGTAACGGAGCGCAGGTTCGAATTTTCATGAGGGAAGAAATCTTCTCATGACATTTCCGACTTGAGCGGTTTTCCCGATAGGGATTTGTTGTTTATGTTCAAACTGTGGTTTCGTGAGTACAGAATTATTGGTACCTTTTCGTGTACTACTTTGCTACTGATACTTTTATTACGGCTTTCATCGTTTATAATTATATACAGGGTGTAAGTAATGTAACTGTGCAGAATTTGACGGCTTATTCCTTGGATAGAGTAGCCTACAACAAAAAAATTTTAATACCATATTAATTCCAAACGAATACTTTTCTCAGAACGAAATAATTTTCCCCTAAATGTTAACACTGTTTATTCAATAAGTACTACCCCTACGATTATGATTTTTACTATTATCATGAGAGAAACTGATAAAATATTATTTATCCCTTTTCAGTTTTTAAATAAAATGGACGGTTTTCCAGCGAATGAAATAAAAATATTGGGTTTTCTGTATCACACTACAGTGAAGGTTTTTGACTAGAAAAGTGGAAAAATTGTCTAATTTTCAGAGGGAAGGTACTTTTGAATGTGAAGAATTCATATAGGATGACGGTTTACTTGAAAACATACTATAGGAAAATAGCTAAAAAATTATAAATAATTTACTTACTTACAAATGACTTTTAAGAAACCCCGAGGTTCATTGCCGCCCTCACATAAGCCCGCCATCGGTCCCTATCCTGTGCAAGATTAATCCAATCTCTACAATCACATCCCACCTCCCTCAAATTAATTTTTATATTATCCTCCCATCTACGTCTCGGCCTCCCCAAAACCCTTTTCCACTCCGGCCTCCCAAATAACACTATATATGCATTTCTGAATTTACCCATACGTGCTACATGCCCTGCCCATCTCAAACGTCTGGATTTAATGTTCCTAATTATGTCAGGTGAAGAATACAATGCATGCAGTTCTGCCTTGTGTAACGTTCTCCATTCTCCTGTAACTTCATCCCTCTTAGCCCCAAATATTTTCCTAAGCACCTTATTGTCGAACACCCTTAACCTATGTTCCTTTCTCAAAGTGAGAGTCCAAGTTTCACAACCATACAGAACAACCGGTAATATAACTGTTTTATAAATTCTAACTTTCATATATTTTGACAGCAGACTAGATGACAAAAGCTTCACAATCGAATAATAATAGGCATTTCCCATTATTGTTTCCTTCTTCATAATGCAACAAGTAATCTCACATTGGTGATATGCCAATCCCATCTAATCAAACCTCTTGTACTTCCACAAAGTCTATTCTACATCTAGCTAGTTCTTTTGCTACCCCTCCTGTTCTATAAAGACTAGTTAAATTCCACATACCAAATCTCATAACCTTATTCCAGAGTCGTGCCAGAGAATCAGTCCCATTCCGAGGCGTATTGTGTGGTTTCGTAACAAGCTGTTTATTTTACGGTGATGGGTTGTTAGCCCTTTGCCCAACCCCCAAGCTGGAGGACCACCCCTCATCGGCTGTCCACGACTGCTTATTCAATATATTCGCAGCTACCCTCCATATCTGGAGGCCGTCTCCTCTATCCGCAACCTGAGGACGCGCCATGCCGTGGTGATAGGGACCCACAATATAATATGATAGGTAACCCAAAAGTGATTATTTAACACGTGAAATTAATACGTAGAACACTTCAAAATGAATGCGAAACGTATATTTCACTTCACTTAGTATATGCAAGGCATACCAAAAGCCTAAACTAATCTAACCTATCGTAAAGTCATGCATGCAAGGCATCCTAAAAGCCTGAACTAACCTAATTTAACCTGTCACAGATTCATATGTGCAAGGCATAACCAACCTGTCACAGATTCCAGCACCGTAGAACTTATAAAAAAATGCAAGTTGGAAGTTTCAGTATCGCATGCTATAATAAAGCCAATATATTGACGCGTATCTTTATTTCCTGGCATTACGAAGGGAATTATATGGCAACCAAATTCAAGATGATCACAGCAAGCTTTTGAGGCCGCAACAGACAATAATGCTTAATCATTGTTGAAGAAGAAGAAAAAGAATATTACTTGTGTTTTCTCAGCTTTGTATTACACTGGTCAACAATGATTTTGTTAAATGTACAATTTCTGCTGTTTCTTATGTAATTTCATTTGCTGATTCCAAAAATAAATTCAGAATTTTTCTGCCGCCCCCATTTTTTTGTAATTTTAGAAAAATTGATTTATTTTTATTGCTATATACAGACCTTAACATGCTGATGGAAATAAAATATTTAAAATATTTCATTTTATTGCTTTCACAATTGATCTATAACTTTAGATCACTGTTGCCTGTGAAGTCAGAATCTATACTAATAATAAATCTGCAGCCGAAATTTTTCTGGTAATTTTCCATTTTGCAAAAATAATTGGTCCTGACATATATAATTAACCACCCTGAAATCGAAAATCGCTTTTTTGAAATTTTTGTTTGTATGTCTGTCTGTCTGTCTGTCTGTCTGCCTGTATGTTTGTTACCTTTTCACGCGATAATGGATGAACCGATTTCGATGAAAATTGGAATATAAATTAAGTTCGTTGTAACTTAGATTTTAGGCTATATGGCATTAAAATACATTATTTAAAAGGGGGGTTATAAGGGGGCCTGAATTAAATAAATCGAAATATCTCTCTTATTATTGATTTTTGTGAAAAATGTTACATAACAAAGGTTTCTTTAAACATAATTTGCGATAAGTTTTATTACATGAAAAATTTTGATAGGACTGATATTTAATGAGATAAATGAGTTTTAAAATTAAAATAACTGCCATCTAAGGCCGTGTAATGAATTAAAAAACAAATGACTTCGTCTATAAGGGGCCTTGGACAGCAACAATCGAAAGCTATGAAAGATAGCCTACAGAGAATGTTTCTGTGTTTGTATGAAGTAATATCGGAAGCTAAATTAACCGATTTGTATAATTAATTATTATTTCACCATTGGAAAGTATGGTTTCTCTAGATGGACATAATGCTATAATGTTATTACAGTAACTTCTGAGTGAATTGAGGACAGGTAAGATTAAAATAGATTCTTATGCACAGAAAACTTGATAGACTATTCTGTGTATTCGTTTCCTGTATTTCTTAAAATAATGTTTATCTCAGAGAATTAACGAACAACGAGAGTGTATTGATTTAGTATGCGGTAATAATACGTTAGCTTAGCATTTCATTATTTTATAATCCAAATTTTAACTATGCTCAATTGAATCGAGCTAAAATACATAAAATACATATGCATTAAATGCAATGCAAAAAATTTGGGTAATGATCCAAGCAGATTATGTTGCCCTGTTGTAAAATAAAATTTGTTCTTCCTGAGATTCAAGAGCCCCCATAACACATTGAAAACTTACTTATCGGGGTACAGCCGTTATCAACACACTTTTATATAATATAATATAATATAATATAATATAATATAATATAATATAATATAATATAATATAATATAATATAATATAATATAATATAATATAATATAATATAATATAATATAATATAATATAATATATATATAATATAATGTAATATAATATAATATAATTTAATTTAAGTTATTTGAAGGTTTCAGAACCATAGTGGGCCAAGCGCCATTTACTGAATACGTAGAAAACAAGAGTTAAAATTAAGTTATTACCATAATTCAATGGAAACATATAGCAAGTAAAATAAAATATACACATTAAATGTAAATGATGTCAATGTTCATTGAACTATGGATGCATGTAATAACAATTAAGAAACATGTTAAAGGAATTGTCATTGCACCAAATGAGTGCTCTCTGGACCAAAATGATCGCAATTTAATTATTTAAATACAATTTAAATTAAGTAACATAATAAACGATTTATCCTTCTATCAAACACGAATGTTCCCTGGATCAAATGTCCTATTTTAATTATGTAATTACTTTATATTTATATCTAACGGGTGCAGCGGAGCGCACGGGTACGGCTAGTTTATAATAAAAATTAATTTTATTCCTCATATGACTGTGAGAGTTAGTATTAATTCTCAGTTGAATTTGGAACTTACAATCATGAAACAGTTTCATAATCTGTATTTTCTCTGTCCTAATTTTAAGTATGTTAAAAGTATCTTATAAAGTGAAACATACCTCGAAATACTGTGTAAATCACAAACAATTTTTGTTACGCTTGTGGTTAGTTAACTTTGAAAGCACAAGGGTGAATTTTACTACACTAGTTAAAAGAGCTTACGAGTGTTCTTTTGATTGTAAAATAGATGAGGACAGGAACTGGCCCTTAAATCTGTTATGCTCCATGCAATTCTATTAGCCTAACTGATTGGCGAAAAGGATCACGTCATATGCCTTTTCCAGTTTCAGTAATATGTCGGGAACCTAAGGATCATTCAACAGACTGCCACTTTCTAGGAACCACAGATCAGCAGATTACAGAGAACTTGTCAACGAGCTGATTCAGAACTATAACGTGATAGGGTGTCATGTATCTCTCAAAATAACTTCTGAATTGCCATCTATTTTCTGTTCTCAAAACTTTCGGGTAGCGAACATCGAACATGAGGAGCGTTTTCATCAGGATTTTTCTGAAATGGAAAGGAGCTACCAGGAAAAATGGATCCCAAATATTCTGTCAGACTACTGCTGGACATTCAAAAAAGATGTTTCTCAAGAAAAGTATAGCTTAAAATCTATTTCGCACATTTTTATGTAAATAAATATGATTTTAAGTAAAATGTTACCAATACTATAAAAGTCGAAAATATAATTACTCAAAAACCCTGGGTGATAGAAACCTTTTGAAAACAGATTTAAAATCAGCATGAAAAATGCTATAAGAATCACCTATTCTCTAACTTTTAACAAAAAATATGTTTAATTTTGTTGACCAGTGTTATCTATAAAATTACTTTTGATATTTCTATAATTGAACTACAGTAGAACCCCGATTATCCGTCGCCTTATAACCGATTGCTGGATTAACCGTCTTTCTTTCTCTCGCTTATTTTGCTGCAGAAGTATATGAAGTATTACACGTTGTATTAGGACGTTACTTTTTTTTCTAGTTGTTACAAGCATTTTTCCTTACACAGTATGGTCTATTTTTCGAATTGTCGTACAGTATAACTTCTATATGAAATATTTTCTACGAGTATTAAACGAACACTAATTGTGCTAAGAATCGAAAAAAAGTGTAAATAATTGAGTGGTTTGGGGAAAGATAAACCGTGGCTCAGCTCGTATCAGAAAACGAGATTGGAGTGTAGAAAGTACTTAAATCTACAACACGATACCTACAATAGTGATAACTAGACTTCGTTGAATTGCCACACGCAGCATGCAATCAGGTTGCCGATGTACAGTAGTATAGAAGAGGTGAGCGACCGCCCGGTCTCGTAGTATAAGCAGTTCATGTTAAGAGTTGTGACCGATCCAAATAGATAGAGCAGCTACAGCTAATGTATACCTATGTAAGCACTTGTTTTTGCATTACTGTGGTTGGAAAAGTCAAAGTTTAACATTTGTTCAGTGCAGACAAGAATTCAATCAAACATACTACAATGAGAGTGTTGCTGTTACAAATAATTGCCCCTGGAATACCGTTACCCCCGCAGCCAGTCTTGACCCGTTGGGGAACGTGGTTGGATGCTGTTAATTATTATGCAGAACATTACGGAAAAATAATGGAGGTAATTCATGCATTGGATACCAGACACAGTTCCGCTGTTGCAGCTGTAAAATCATTGCCTTCTGAACAGCTATTGGAAGATATTCTGTTCATTGATTCTAATTTTAAAATCGTGTCCAAAAGCATCAGCCTGTTAGAATCGTCTAAACTACAACTCTCAGAAGCCCTTATTATAGTGTATAACGTATCACAAACCGTTATCCAAAATAACAATTCACTAATTTCAGAAAAAGTGAAATGTAAGTTGAGAAACATTATTGTTAAAAATTCTGCCTATTCACAACTTCGTATTATAAATGATGTACTATCAGGTCACGACAAGACGTCTGAAGTTGGTGTACTAAAAAGTAGTGACTTTCGGTTCTTCAAATATGCACCTACTACATCATATGATATTGAACGTACATTTTCCCAATATAAAAACTGTTTGAGTGACCATCGGAGGAGGTTCTCTTTGCAGTCGCTCAAAATGTACGTAACTGTTCACTGCAATGCATATATTCAAGGATGAATGTGAGTATCTTACATTAAATTTTAAGAGTTAATATATCTCACTACAAAATAATTGTGTACTTACGTGTTTAGACATTTCCTACTTCAATGATCATTCATTATATTTCTTGAATGCAGGATACAGGATTTATTGTAACTGCTCAGTGTTTACATCAGAGGAATACTCCAGCTCTTGCACGTCCCCTTTTCATACAGTCTATACTGCGTGCATAATAAACCTTACGATTCTCGTGGCAATTCCACGAAGTCTAGTGATAACTTTCCACAGACAGCCATTACAAGAAATTTCCTTGCCCCTTAAAAACCCATCGTTGATAACCAGACTTAAATTAGTGAACTTCTGATCCTCTATCTAGCATATTAGACGCAACAGCGGCAAACTACGAAGCGAATTACGAAAGTGTAAATATTATTCACTAAATTTACGAAAATCTTTTATCGTACGGATTATCCGATTTTTTCGATTAACCGTTCAGCTCACCCCCTTCATTACCACGGATGAGGTTCTACTGTATATTATAAGTTAGGACATTTTTCATAAAAACACACACATTACTAATGAAGTGTGAACACGTCTCAAATTGGACTCCAGCTGGTGTGTACATGGAATTGCAATCCATCGATCTTATGGACGACATCCACCTTATGGGGCAACACCTGCAGTAATCAGCTCTCCGATACATCACGCCACATGATCAGGACTCGAATGGACAATATTCAGCTAATAGTACAGCAAACAGAAGCAAACTGCGTTACGCGGTAGAAAAACATCACTGCAAAACATCTGTGTGGTTACAAGAGATCAAAAGTTTTTAAGTAGTATTTTGACAATGAGTTTTTAACTTTCAAAGTAATTTATTTCTGGCCCTTGCAGGGATACACGGGTTTACAAAATACCTATCGTCAATAGAAGTCTGCAAATCGTCTGTTGAATTTATTATACAAAGGAAATTGTAAGAACTGTAAACCCGATTCTTTACAGACGTTCATTCTCAGAGAAAATAAAAAAAAGACTGCGTGATATAATGAAAAAAATAATTTAATAGAGAATGAACTATGCGCACATGAATGAAGTGAAACTGCTCTGAACTTATATCAAAAGTAAAACAAAATCCAATTTATCATCAATGTATAAAAAGAAACAATTTGTATCGTGGGATTCACCACCCAATAATGTCCACGAATAGTATGAGATATAGAAGAAAAATTCCATAGCAACGAGCGAAAAATAAAAATGACAACTATACAGCAACGAGTTTATTCATATAGGCAAGAACACTGTGTACGCACCAATTTATTTATTGATTCACTCATTCAATTATTTTTTAATTTATTTATTAATTCATGCATTTACTTACTCAATGTACGAATTCATTCACATTTTTATTCATTATATTATTCAGTTAGTTTACTAAATTTATTTCATATGTGTTTATTTATTTTTTGTTTGTTCTTTTATTTATTGATTCGTTCATATATTCGTTTATCTATTTATTCCACTTCATTCGCTAATTTATTTTTATATTAATTTATTATTTCTTATTTATATAATCATTAATTAATTAATTATTTCACCCATCCATTAATACATTCATTCATCCATTTATCAATTCATTCACTAATACACCTATAAATTCATTCATGCACTCATCCATCTACCAATTAATTAATTCATTCATCGATCTATCAATTCATTCACTCGTTCACTCATCCATCCAACAATTAATTCATTCATTCATCCATCAATCACTTATTCGTTCACTCATCCATCAATTAACTCATTAATTCGCCCATCCATAAATCAATTAATTAACCCATATGTCAATTCAGTAATTAATTCCCTCATCTATCAATTAACTCATTAATTCACTCACCCATATGTATTAATTCACCCATCTATCAATTAATTCATTAATTCAGTCATCCATCAATTAACTCATTAATTCACTCACCCATATGTATTAATTCACTCATACATCAATTAATTCACCCATCCATCAATTAATTCATTAATTCAGTCATCAATATGTATTAATTCACTCATACATCAATTAATTAACCCATCCATCAATTAATTCATTAATTCAGTCATCCATATGTATTAATTCACTCATACATCAATTAATTCACCCATCCATCAATTAATTAATTAATTCAGTCATCCATCAATTAACTAATTAATTCACTCATCCATATATATTAATTAATTCACCCATCCATCAATTAATTCATTAATTCACTCATCCATCAATGAACTCATTAATTCACTCATCCATATATATTAATTAATTCACCCATCCATCAATTAATTCATTAATTCAGTCATCCATCAATGAACTCATTAATTCACCCATCTATCAATTAATTCATTCATCCATCAATGAACTCATTAATTCACTCATCCATATATATTAATTAATTCATCTATCCATCAATTAATTCATTAATTCAGTCATCCATAAATATTAATTAATTCACCCATCCATCAATTAATTCATTAATTCAGTCATCCATATGTATTAATTCACTCATACATCAATTAATTCACCCATCCATCAATTAATTCATTAATTCAGTCATCAATATGTATTAATTCACTCATACATCAATTAATTCACCCATCCATCAATTAATTCATTAATTCAGTCATCCATATGTATTAATTCACTCATACATCAATTAATTCACCCATCCATCAATTAATTCATTAATTCACTCATCCATATATATTAATTAATTCACTCATCCATCAATTAATTAATTCACATATTCATCAATTAATTCATTAATTCACTCATCCATATATATTAATTAATTCACCCATACATCAATTCATTAATTCACTCATCTATGTTCATATATATATACATATATATTAATTCACTCATATGTATATATTATGTAAAAATTAAATCATTAACCTATCAATTGATAAAGTCATTAACCCAGGAATTAATTAAATTATTAATTCATCAATTGATTCAATCATTAATCAATTAATTAATCCATTCATTAATCCATAACTTAATTCATTTATTTATTCAGCAATTAATTCATTAATTAATATATTAATTGATTCATTTATTCATATTTTAACTAGTTAATTCATTAATCCATCTATTAATTGATTCATTAATTCACCTATTAATTGATTTATTATTAATTAATGAACTCAACTATTAATTAATTCTTTCCTGACTTCATCTATTAAGTAATTCATTAATTCATCTATTAAATAATTCATTCATAAATTCGTATATTAATTTATTCATTCATCAGTTCATATATTAATTAATTTATTCATTGATCAATTCATACACTAATTAATGCGTCCAAAAATAATATATTAATTCAATTAATTTATTCATCCACTCACCTATTAATTAATTCATTCAATAATTCATTCTTTATTCTATTAATTAATTTATTCATTCATTTGACGAACAATAGCCGTTGACCATAACAATGAAATCACGTTTTATTCCAAGGATGAAGTCTATTTCAAATGGATTGTTTGGAATGTATTACTTCATTCACTATGAACTTTTTTTTACGCTATTAAATTATTAGAATAAATTATATAAGAAAATTATAGTGCTTTAAGCTGTGCAAACTACAGCATGTTATGGGTTGAATGCTGTAATGAACATTAATAGTATTTGTATTACTTTATGGAGTGTGTTAACACCTTGGTTTGTAGATGTGATAAATGAAGTGCTTTTTACGTAAAGGCATGTCGCAAGCTGTCATTTCTAAAGAAATAATATAACTTATACAATCCTACGTGCCATATTGAAAACCTTATACAGGGACATAATTTTATTTTTACTACCATTTCTAATATTAACCTGGCTATACCTTTGGATTAACGGTCGCTAACCCCTTCCACGACTGGAGGTAGATGATACTGGCGTAATATACAAACAAATCACTTTATTATGTATAGGAGGGAAGAAAAGTTGTTCATCCATTTACGTAAACTAGGAAATATCGCGATTTTGAGTTTGATAATTTTCATTAGGTTTTTGTTTAATCAAAATAAGTATAGAATTAACAATGAGTATTTTTACTCACGAACTGAGCTATCCATGTGGACGTATTCATTATGCAGTGTATATTATACTGTCTACAGCACATTAGCGTACAATATAGAGAATGAAGTTAAATTGAAAAATAATCATAATATGGATATTTAAACACATTTTTGAAAATGGTGGCCGTTCATTTCGATACAGGCTTCAGTTCTAATGTGCATATTATCGCACTATAGACTATTGCACCTAATTCCAATTACCAGTTTCGTCCTTCGTACCAGTAACTCATGTTGAAATAATTAATGTACTTACTCTATAAAAGAGTACCTTACGTACTGTAAATTCAATCTTCACTTCTGCCCGATCCGAAATCTACTGTCCGTCCAAGTGGTTATGTCGCAGGGTCGTAGAAAGGGGGAAAATCACGTGACAGTTAATTTCTTAAACGAGGCCCTTTTATTTAAGTTATTTTAAACAGTTGTATAATATTACGTAGACGTCCAATTCCTAACAGAAATTAATGTTTTCAGAAAAGAGCTAAGACAGCCCAGCCACTAGCCTTTACGAAGAGGCGAATAGAATCGGGTGGGGGAAACCGGGATGCGACGTAGGCAAATGGACGACAGTACCTGTGCGAAAATGATTTAATATTGAAAGCTCTTTTGTCACTGGAAAACGCGAACATATTTCTGGAACGTACTGTTTACTGTGACCGTAAGACTACTATGACTGTATACGCGGCCTTGGTTCTGTGTGGAGGACGGTTGAATTTCATTAGTAGAAGGTGTGGGAGTGAAGTACATTTCAAAAACTCAGGTACAATAAAAATTGAGTAAAAATAAAATGATGTCCCTGTATTATAATCATAAAACACGGCCCTAAAATATATATTTACGAGTATTTGGGTGCTAAAAATCCCGGACTTAGTATTTTATTAGGATCACACACTAAACTCCACTTCACAATGACCACAAAATGTAAGTCCTGCAAATATACCAAGAGTCTATTGCGTTTACAGTTTTACACGCTACAGCATTGTGGTACCTCGAGGCTATTAAATTGCTAGAACAATCAATAAAGCGTCTCCAGATAATTCCCCGCTCCGCACTACAAGTTGGTTTCTGCACAATAGAGATAACAAAGTTTGTACTAGTTATGTCTTCATTGAATGAAGTTAAGTGTGTAAACAAAAGCCAGTCGCTTTATAGACTTGTGAGTCTTCGGGTAACATTTATAGAGCTTCTGTTTCTCACATATGTATTCAATAGCATTTTGATGGCTGATCTTATTAAGTACATCACCATGACAACGCTCGCAGGAATAAGAACCAAACATACTTCTCAAAACTAAACATTCTCTGAAAAAAGAAACATACTCTGAAAAATCAAGTATTCTTCGAAAAACCAAACATTCTTCGCAAAACCAATATTCTTCCCAAAACCCAACATTTCTCGAAAACACTCCTCGTATAACCCAACATTTCTCGAAAAACCCAATATTCCTCGCAAAACCCAACATTCCCCGTAAAACCCAACATTCCTCGCAAAACCCAACATTCCTCGCAAAACTCAACATTCCTTGCAAACCCAACATTCCTCGCAAAACTCAACATTCCTTGCAAACCCAACATTCCTCGCAAAACCCAACATTCCTCGCAAAACCCAACATTCCCCGTAAAACCCAACATTCCTCGCAAAACCCAACATTCCTCGCAAAACTCAACATTCCTTGCAAACCCAACATTCCTCGCAAAACCCAACATTCCTCGCGCAAAACCCAACATTCCTCGCAAAACCCAACATTCCTCGAGCAAAACCCAACATTCCTCGCAAAACTCAACATTCCTTGCAAACCCAACATTCCTCGCAAAACCCAACATTCCTCGCAAAACTCAACATTCCTTGCAAACCCAACATTCCTCGCAAAACCCAACATTCCTCGCGCAAAACCCAACATTCCTCATAAAACCCAACATTCCTCGCAAAACCCAACATTCCTCGCGCAAAACCCAACATTCCTCGCAAAACCCAACATTCCTCGCAAAATCCAACATTCCTCGCGCAAAACCCAACATTCCTCGCAAAACCCAACATTCCTCGCAAAACCCAACATTCCTCGAGCAAAACCCAACATTCCTCGCAAAACTCAACATTCCTTGCAAACCCAACATTCCTCGCAAAACCCAACATTCCTCGCGCAAAACCCAACATTCCTCGCAAAACCCAACATTCCCCGCAAAACCCAACATTCCTCGCAAAACCCAACATTCCCCGCAAAACCCAACATTCCTCGCAAAAACCCAACATTCCTCGCAAAACCCAACATTCCTCGCGCAAAACCCAACATTCCTCGTAAAACCCAACATTCCTCGCAAAACCCAACATTCCTCGCAAAACCCAACATTCCTCGCAAAACCCAACATTCCTCGCAAAACCCAACATTCCTCGCGCAAAACCCAACATTCCTCGCAAAACCCAACATTCCTCGCACAAAACCCAACATTCCTCGCGCAAAACCCAACATTCCTCGTAAAACCCAACATTCCTCGCAAAACCCAACATTCCTCGCAAAACCCAACATTCCTCGCGCAAAACCCAACATTCCTCGCGCAAAACCCAACATTCCTCGTAAAACCCAACATTCCCCGCAAAACCCAACATTCCTCGCAAAAACCCAACATTCCTCGCAAAACTCAACATTCCTAGCAAAATCCAACATTCCTCACAAAACTCAACATTTCTCGCAAAACCTAACATTCCTCGCAAAACCCAACATTCCTTGCAAAAACACAATATTCCTTGCAAAACTCAGCATTCCTCGCAAAACCCAACATTCCTCGCAAAACTCGACATTCTTCGTAAAACCCAACATTCCTCGTAAAACCCAACATTCCTTGCAAAATCTAATATTCATTGTCAACTGAATATTCCTTACCAACCCAATACTTCTCGTCAAACTAATATTCTTTGCCAAACTAATTCTTTACGAATCTAATTCTCTAACAACCAATTTTTAATCAAACTAATTCTCTACCAAACTTCGACAGCTTCTTTATTTTTCACTTGTTCCATAATTTTTCACATGTTCCTTATTTTATAATACTCTCCTCGTTTTTTTCAATGGTCTTAGTTTTTCTCTTCTTCAGTTATTGCATTTCTTCTGTTTGCCATAGTTTAAATATTCGTCAGTTAAAATTGCTCTCGCACTTCTCGGTTTGCAATTTACTCCTAATCGAACAGTTTAAATTTATATGTGCGAGATCGTGCGTATTTTCTTGCTTTCCGCACAAAACCAATATACGGTAAGTGTGAAATACCACATTCAGTATTCCCAATGTAACACACATAACAATTTTCCTCTTCTTATCGTTTAAGCGTCATATTCATTTTACTGCTTTAGGCTTTTAACATATTATTTTTAGAGACGTTCAATATAGTAATAATTATAAATTGGAAACTTACCACTGCAATTTCACCTAAATTGCAGTGTTAATTATTGTTTTTAAATATTTTGCACGACAAAAGCAACATTGGTACTAGGATTCACAAAACTGCAACCACAGTCTCCAGTGCATCGACTTCCTGCCAGATGGAGGATTTATCAAATGCTGCCATCTGTAGTGCTAATGCTTCAACTTCGACGGAAACTGGAAAATCAATATTCATGCAAAAAAGTTTCACAATAGAAAAAACTGGTGGTGGTGCTCCAGTGACACTGAATAACTGCACAAATGTGACAGTTAATTTTAATGTGCAGAAATAAATAATTTTGTTATAATTTCAATGTGCAGAAATAAATAATTTTCTTAAAACATTAAAATTAAAAATAAATCATTACATAACCTTACCGTTTGTTTTAAGTTCGCATTTATAGACTGGGGGGGAAAAAAAAGACAGACGTATATCACGGCCTGCTGGAGTATAGTAAACACAGAAAACATTTTATAGAAACAATGTTGAAGATAGATATATTTGTTTTCCAAAGTTGCCGTCATTGAACAGAAACCAAGATGGAAATTTCATTGCAACTAATTAGAAATTCGTCTTTCAGGTATGCAATAAACGATCTTCGGACAAAATAATGTACGATACACGAGCGGTATGTTTGTTTTCATGTTCTCGGAAATTAAAAAAGCTCAACTACGTTTCGTTTTTTTCAATATTTTCCTCGAACATGAAAACGTCAACATACCTCTCTTGTAACGCATATTACTATTTCAGTTAGCTTTAGTTTCTTTGTGTCATAGATTTTTACATGATTCCTTGTTTCTCACTTATTTCATATTCTCTCATTTGTTTCTAATTTTTCACTTGTTTCATTCTCATTTTTCTTTCATTTCTAATTCATTTTCAGTTTTCTTTCTTTTATGTGGTTTCCCCAACCCATTGTTTTCACTTTATTTCATATACTTTTACGTAATTCCTTGCTTCTCAATTATTTCATATTTTCTCATTTTTTTCTAAGTTTTTCACTTGTTTCATTCTCATTTTTCTTTCATTTCTAATTCATTTTCAGTTTTCTTTGTTTTATGTGGTTTCCCCAACCCATTGCTTTCACTTTGTTTCATATATTTTTACGTAATTCCTTGTTTCTCAATTATTTCATATTTTCTCATTTTTTTCTAAGTTTTTCACTTGTTTCATTCTCATTTTTCTTTCATTTCTAATTCATTTTCAGTTTTCTTTCTTTTATGTGGTTTCCCCAACCCAATGTTTTCACTTTGTTTCATATATTTTTACGTAATTCCTTGTTTCTCACTTATTTCATATTCTCTCATTTGTTTCTAATTTTTCACTTGTTTCATTCTCATTTTTCTTTCATTTCTAATTCATTTTCAGTTTTCTTTGTTTTATGTGGTTTCCCCAACCCATTGCTTTCACTTTGTTTCATATATTTTTACGTAATTCCTTGTTTCTCAATTATTTCATATTTTCTCAGTTTTTTCTAAGTTTTTCACTTGTTTCATTCTCATTTTTCTTTCATTTCTAATTCATTTTCAGTTTTCTTTCTTTTATGTGGTTTCCGCAACCCATTGTTTTCACTTTCTTCCTTATTTCCGTCTCTCTGTTTACAAAAGTCCAGATATGAACTGAATAAGAAATATGGCTTTGAAGCTGTACATGCCTTTATTATTACAAAAGCTGAACTTCACCCAGAAAGGGGGAAGACAAACAATGCAGATACGACGTAAAAAAATGTACATAATGATGAGCGTCTTCTCCACAATTCCTATTAAGTACAAATTCAAGTCGATCGAGATGGATCAACACAAGGAGCGGAAATACATAAAAACAATCCTGTAAAAACACACAAAAGAGACGGGGTTTGATGGAAGGATAACAACGAAATGGATTTGAGAAGTGCAGAATGGCCCGGATCAATTTCCACTCAAGGCCCAACTCTCTTGCACGATTATGCGATGCAGAGTCTAAGGAGACATTTATTCCAGAATATAAACTGATCTTCAGTGGACTACAAGATGCCACAAAAACTGCAAAACATATACCGTGTGTTCATTCCAAAACTCCCTACATAAAATAATTTTACACGCGTTGACAAATTATTATCGGACTAAATCATTTTAAATTTTTTACTTTTATCCTTCTGTAGTTTTATAATCATAATATTCACAACATTGATTCTAGGACTATTTAAATTATTATGGTAGACCGGATTCCTGCTAGAGATAAGAGACTAATTTCCTGAAAATGACTGCTTATTTAAGCCAGATGGTGTGCTTCATGCCATAGAGCGAAGAAGGTTTCGAAATTTCTTCAGGATTCCCACGCCAAAACAATTAATTGGACAGGTAACAGTCCTAATATGACCCAATCGAGAATCTCTGGCATTTTGATAAAGAGAGATTAAAAAATTCAATATTACCATTAAAGCTATACAGGGACATCATTTTTTTTACTTCAATTTTTATTGTACCTATTTTTTTTAATGTACTTCACTCCCTGCCCTTCTACTAATGAAGTTCAACCGTCCTCCACACAGATCCAAAACCGCATATAAACCCTACAGTCATAGTAGCCTTACGGTCATAGTAAACAGTACGTTCCAAAAATATGTTCGCGTTTTCCAGTGACGAGAGAGCTTTCAATATTACATCATTTTCCATTTGCCTACGTCGCATTCCGGTTTCCCCCACCTGCTTCTATTCGCCTCTCTGTAAATGCTAGTGGCTGGGCTGTCTTAGCTCTTTTCTGAGAACATTAATTTCTGTTAGGAATTGGACGTCTACGTAATATTATACCAAACAATTATTGTTTGAACTAACTTAAATAAAGGTGCCTCGTTAAGTAATTGATTGTCACGTGATTTCCTCCCTTTCTACGACGCTGCGACGTAACCACTTGGACGGACAGTAGATAGCATGTCTGAGTAATTTTATCTTTTCGGATCGGGCAGAAGTGAAGATTTAATTTACAGTACGTAAGGTCTCTTTTATACAGTAGGTACAGAATTATTTCAACATGAGTTACTGATACGAAGTACTAACCTGGCAATTGGAATTACGTACAATAGTCTATAGTGCGATAATATGCACATTAGAACTGAAGCCTGTATCGAAATGAACTGCCACCATTTTCAAAAATGTGTTTAAATATCCATATTATGATTATTTTTCAATTTAACTTCATTCTCTATATTGTACGCTAATGTGCTGTAGACAGTATAATATACACTGCATAATGAATACGTTCGCATGGAAAGCTCAGTTCGTGAGTAAAAACTCTCATTGTTAATACTGCACTGTACTTTGATTAAACAAAAACCTAATGAAAATTATCAAATTCAAAATCGCGATATTTCCTAGTTTACGTAAATGGATGAACTACTTTTCTTCCTTCCTGTACTTAGTAAAGTGATTTGTTTGTATATTACGCTAGTATCATCGAATTCCAGTCGTGGAAGGGGGTAGAAAACTGTGTTTCCGGTTCTTAATCGATGATACAAAGTTATAGCCAGGTTAATATTAGAAATACTAGTAAAAATAAAATGATGTCCCTGTATATGTTACATGGAGTTCATCGTTGTACTGACCAAATAATTTCAGGTTAAGAAGAACACTGACATGGATAAGAAATCCCCTCACGCAAGGAATAATATTTCACAGTTGGGGAAAAAATACGAATTTACGACAGTAAAATGTGGAATAATTGGTATTACACAGCCGTAACTGGAAAGTTGTGTGCTACAAGTTGACTAATTAGCAGACACAACAGAATCTGTACAGCTAATTGGTAGAGAAGGGAAGAGCGCACAATCTCTACTTGGAAGCAGACTGTATCTTGTTCGAAACTTGGAACACAATCCAGCCTCCGCTCACAAACGACCTCCCACGAACATTATGCTAATACACCATTATCACGATAATACCACCTGTTACTTGAGGTATTAGGTTCGAAGAGAATGTGAAACCCATGGTCGTCGGTGAGCATTCATTCGAACTTGCAGTTTCGGCCACTTTAGTTGCACATCGTGACAGAATTTGATCCTGCCTTTAAGGGACCAGAATGTGCTGCGAGTGGACCTTTTTACACAATGCTTTATCAATTTATTTCATTCATTATTACATATTACTAAACTTTCAGAGTAAAATACGTGTGATATACTTTTAAAAAGTGTAATGTCAAAGAGTTTAATTAAAATGTGCTTCAGTGAAATTTACACAGAGTTCGTATAGGCCAGTTTCTATCTGATGCTTTACCAATTCACTGCGGGCTAAAGCAAGGAGATGCACTATCACCTTTACTTTTTAACTTTGCTCTAGAATATGCCATTAGGAAAGTTCAGGATAACAGAGAGAGTTTGGAATTGAACGGATTACATCAGCTTCTTGTCTATGCGGATGACGTGAATATGTTGGGAGAAAATCCACAAACGATTAGGGAAAATACAGAAATCTTACTTGAAGCAAGTAAAGCGATAGGTTTGGAAGTAAATCCCGAAAAGACGAAGTATATGATTATGTCTCGTGACCAGAATATTATACGAAGTAGAAATATAAAAATTGGAAATTTATCCTTCGAAGAGGTGGAAAAATTCAAATATCTTGGAGCAACAGTAACAAATATAAATGATACTCGAGAGGAAATTAGACGCAGAATAAATATGGGAAATGCGTGTTATTATTCGGTTGAGAAGCTCTTATCATCCAGTCTGCTGTCGAAAAATCTGAAAGTTAGAATTTATAAAACAGTTATATTACCGGTTGTTCTGTATGGTTGTGAAACTTGGACCCTCACTTTGAGAGAGGGACAGAGATTAAGAGTGTTCGAGAATAAGGTGCTTAAGAAAATATTTGGGGCTAACAGATATGAAGTTACAGGAGAATGGAGAAAGTTACACAACGCAGAACTACACACATTGTATTGTTCACCTGACATAATCAGGAACATTAAATCCAGACGTTTGAGATGGGCAGGACATGTAGCACTTATAGGCGAATCCAGAAATGTATATAGAGTGTTAGTTGGGAGATCGGACGGAAAAAGACCTTTGAGGAGGCCGAGAAGTAGATGGGAGGATAATATTAAAATGGATTTGAGGGAGGTGGGATATGATGGTAGAGACTGGATTAATCTTGCACAGGATAGGGACCAATGGCGGACTTATGTGAGGGCGGCAATGAACCTCCGGGTTCCTTAAAAGCCATTTGTAAGTAAGTATTACTATTGTTATGATAATTACTACTAAATATTGTTACGATTGTGATTGTTATTAATATTAATCACATGATTTTCGATCTTAATTAATCAATTACATTTATCAAGTATCTCGTTCCTCAAAGAGGTTATCCGTAAGTGCATTCCTTCCCAATGAGTCGAACAGAAAAGACGATACGACGGAAAGTTGTAATTCACAAATCCGCCACTTGTTAAGTTAGGTTGTTATTGCATCTGCATGTAGAGCAGTAGCGGCCGGTGATCAAAATCCTCGGTGAGGCCAGATGCAACTAGTTTAAGTGTCTCCGATAGGAAATGTTTGTTTATGATATTAATTATTATTATATTATTAATATCATTATTACTGTATTATTATTGCTATTATTACTGTTATTAGTCTATTCTTATTACTATCAATGAAAAATAATAATTTCACTCACCAAATAAGCTGTTATGCTCTGAGTTTCAGTGATTGTTTCAGTGTGATGAAGCAACCCATATTATGTGTTGAAATTCCCCTTTCTTTCTTTTCTTTTTATTTTTTTTTCTTTGACAGCAACAAACAAGGCCAAGAGAAGTTTATTTTGCATCACATTACCACATAACCATTTATGTTGCCCATACCAGGATGCAATAGAAACTATCGTTTTAAGATTATGTGTCAGAAAAATTATCAGCGATGTCGTAGGTATCTCGGTAGTCTCTCTCTTTATTTAAAACTTCCTTTCTTTCAGTATTATTTCTTCTCGAAAAAGGACACTCTAACAATGAATTAACTACACCAGCATTATTTCTCTCATTTGTTTCTGTTTATATTTTCTCGAAATACATAACAACATTGGCCCAGATTCACTACTGTACTACGAAGTACAATAGTAGAACACCCTCGCTTATGTCATAAACTGAGACACAAGGGGAGAGAATCTCGAGCGGGTTTCTGCCTGCCAAAGAGCTGGAATTTTGTTATTTATGGCCTAGTTAGGAAGACAAGTCACCACTGGCTATTCCCACCCCACTCTATCCTTGAGGCCGGCCCATGGATGGGAGGAGTGAAACCTGACCAGGCCAGCCGAATTGTGCCTCAGCTACAACGTTTTAAGCGTAAACTCAAAGCCCGCGAAAGGACATGAAATGCATTAAGCCAGACCCGGCACGAACGATTCTGGCCTCAGGAACAAATTTTACTGCAAAACAGGTCTATATACATCACAAGCCAGACCCGGCACGAGCAATCCTGGCCTCAGGAACAAATTTTACTTCAAAACAGGTCTATATACATGACAAGCCAGACCCGGCACGAGCGATCCCGGCCTCAGGAACAAATTTGACTGCAAAATAGGTCTATATACATGACAAGCCAGACCCGGCACAAGCGATCCCGGCCTCAGGAACAAATTTTACTGCAAAACAGGTCTATATACATCACAAGCCAGGACCGGCACAAGCGATCCCGGCCTCAGGAACAAATTTTACTGCAAAACAGGTCTATATACATCACAAGCCAGACCCGGCACGAGCAATCCTGGCCTCAGGAACAAATTTTACTGCAAAACAGGTCTATATACATCACAAGCCAGACCCGGCACGAGCGATCCCGGCCTCAGGAACAAATTTTACTGCAAAACAGGTCTATATACATCACAAGCCAGACCCGGCACGAGCAATCCTGGCCTCAGGAACAAATTTTACTGCAAAACAGGTCTATATACATCACAAGCCAGACCCGGCACGAGTGATCCCGGCCTCAGGAACAAATTTTACTGCAAAACAGGTCTATATACATCACAAGCCAGACCCGGCACGAGCAATCCTGGCCTCAGGAACAAATTTTACTGCAAAACAGGTCTATATACATCACAAGCCAGACCCGGCACGAGCGATCCCGGCCTCAGGAACAAATTTTACTGCAAAACAGGTATATATACATCACAAGCCAGACCCGGCACGAGCAATCCTGGCCTCAGGAACAAATTTTACTGCAAAACAGGTCTATATACATCACAAGCCAGACCCGGCACGAGCGATCCCGGCCTCAGGAACAAATTTTACTGCAAAACAGGTATATATACATCACAAGCCAGACCCGGCACGAGCAATCCTGGCCTCAGGAACAAATTTTACTGCAAAACAGGTCTATATACATCACAAGCCAGACCCGGCACGAGTGATCCCGGCCTCAGGAACAAATTTTACTGCAAAACAGGTCTATATACATCACAAGCCAGACCCGGCACGAGCAATCCTGGCCTCAGGAACAAATTTTACTGCAAAACAGGTCTATATACATCACAAGCCAGACTCGGCACGAGCGATCCCGGCCTCAGGAACAAATTTTACTGCAAAACAGGCCTATATACATCAACGTTTTCAAATACTTCTACAGCGATATATGCTTCATTCAAATAACTAATACATTATATAAAAACACAAAATTTGATTTCAGTTAAGCCAAGTGACTGAGGCCGGGCCTCACTTGCCTCAGTCAATCAGCCGCCACTGATGTAGAGTCGACTTGTATCTCCATTTACCTCCCCTGCTATCCAAACTCACCTACCCTAGTATAGTGCACAAAGCTCCAACTGTCATAGCTGTTTTCAGACCACGGAACTGTGTACTGTATCGCATTTCCGCAGGACGCAAAACATCCGAAAGTGAAAACAAATCTGTTGTTAACATACCCATTAGCAGGCATATAGGTGCGAATGCACGCATATTGAAATGTCATCTTCTAGAGAAAACATTAGCGAAAGGACCTGACATTAAACAAAACACTCAAATTTCAGAACGCCGTTCTTTTCGACACAACACTAGCGATCGTAAACACACCCCACCTCTACCTACACACTCCCCCACAAAGACATCAAAAGGGAGGAAACGTAAAACCGCACTTCAAGTTTCAAAATGGCGTAAAGTTTTGTCGAAACTAGGCACTATACTTATTTTTTTCAAAGATGGGACATGACAGTTAAGCGGCCGAGCTTGGAACTACAGTGCTATGTTGCCAATATGGACTACCAAGCTGCCAGCTGATGGAAGCTAGCAATTGTCGTTAAGATGGCTGACGTTAAAACATTCATTGACAATTGACGCGAAGGTAAGAAAACAATACAAAAATCGACAGAGAATCAAAGACGATACGTGCCAATGCTAACATTGTGTGCACAATAAATGTCTCCAAGAGAGCTATTAGGCACTCGCCAAGTGGAAACGGTAAGTTTGGCAACTCAACCGTTGTTACCATACCAACAAGCCTACCACGCTATGTGACATTCAGTTGTTTTTCAGATCGCAACGCTCCTGTCATGTACCATCTTTCAAAAAAAAACAAGTATAAGGCCAGGTACCATAATAGTTTCATTATTTAACACAGCGAAGGTATAGAGATTATGCATTTAACAAGTTTAACATTAACATTAGAAATATGAATTCATTTCACTTGGTTATATATTTTATGTTTGTAGTAAATATAGTTCCTTTTGTTTCACAAAAGTGGGATGCAAATAATGAACTGATCGACTTCAGAAGGAGTGAAATGATCTGCTTATCAAGTGGTCAATCGGCTGACGGTTTCTCGCGCTTTGTAGGAGCGAATTTGTGCTCGCTCAGCGTTACGGAATCCCCCCCCCCCAATCAGGTAAAACGGCAGAGGCTTAGCTTACGACGAAATCCACTGGGATTGTGAGAGCCTTCGGGGATGAGGGGAACACGAGTGTGAGGGGTTACAGTAAAGCGGGATGGGAGAATGCAAATCCTTCACACAGTAACAAAGGGAAGAACGCAGAGGAAGAAGAGAGGAGAGGAGCGAAGGAAAGAAAGAATATGAGAGAAGGAAAGAGAGAATATGAGAGAAGGAAAGAGAAGATATGAGAGAAGGAAAGAGACAATGAAAGAGAGGATATGAGAGAAGGAAAGAGAAAATGAAAGAGAGGATATGAGAGAACGAAAGAGAGGATATGGGAAAAGGAAGGAGAGAATGAAAGGGAGGATGTGAGAGAAGGAAAGGGATAATGAAAGGATATGAGAGAAGGAAAGAGAGTATACTAGAGATGAAAAGAGGAGATACGACAGAAGGAAAGACAGGATGTGAGAGAAGAAAAAGAGGGTAAGAGAGAAGCAGAGAAGAGAGGGGTTGTTAAAGCAGTAATAACAGTGAAAGCAGAGCATGTGGTCAGCCACATGATGCTAAGCGCTCAGGTCAGCTGTCACGTCGAATGGGATCCCGTGACTAGAACAGATCCGGAATATCTAAGCACAATACAGTAGAGTAGCTGTCAGACGAACTGGAGGAAGTTTCGTTTCAAACGAATTCCTTTAACGCGTCTGGGAATGATCAATATGGATGTGACAGAGTGACAAAGAATAATGTGTGTGCAGAGCAGACGAATTCCCAGTCCGACTGTCCCCGTTGTTACTATAATTAATATGAAAGTCTGCATTAGAAAATGAAATGATGCTTTGTTCTCGAAACGTGATAAAAATGCAATGCCCACAAACCTTCCCCACAGCCGATATAATGCCAGGACTACAGCAGTGTGTTCAATGTTGACATTTCTGGGAACAATTTCCGATTATAAATTGTCAGTAGTCCCATATTCCCTCCATTATTTTCAGTTGTATAAATTACGAAGGACGTTCGGAAGGTAAGGAGCCATGGACCATTAAACAGAAAAGAAACTAAGCCAGATGATTTATTATATCTAAGCCTTACTTACAACCATTATTCATTTGTCTATGTCTATATGATCACTATGACAACTGGGACATTTGTTTTCGCCCGGTGCGAGCTTTTGAATGTCTTCATCAAAGTAGAATCTCTCTATAATGTATTAGAATTGAGGAATGGAACGAAACATGGCCTACATTAATGCATAATCTAGCAAACACAAAACTGCTGTGTTTCTAGTAAATGCAAGGTAATACCTAGGTGTTTTCATTATTCTTCACTGATAAAGTATCTGCAAGCAAAATAAGAAATATGTTTAATATAAATTATGTAATATAAGACTGGATTAATCTTGAACAGGATAGGGACCGATGGCGGGCTTATGTGAGGGCGGCAATGAACCTCCAGGTTTCTTAAAAGCCATAATTAAGTAAATGTATGTTATAATTAAGTATCAGATTTGTTAATTTCTATATAGGCGATTTGTATCCTATTTCCTAGTAATTCAGTGTTATCAAAGTATTACTGATTTTAAAATTGGTGATTAATCAGATATTTTACACAAAAAGACATGACCTTGTTACAGATTATTATTATTATTATTATTATTATTATTATTATTATTATTATTATTATTCCCAATAAACTAGTTCGATTAATTAAAATGTGTCTTAATGAAACTTACAGCAGAGTCCGTATAGGCCAGATTCCATCTGATGCTTTTCCAATTCACTGCGGCCTAAAGCAAGGAGATGCACTATCACCTTTACTTTTTAACTTCGCTCTAGAATATGCCATTAGGAAAGTCCAGGATAACACAGAGGGTTTGGAATTGAACGGGTTACATCAGCTCCTTGTCTAAGCGGATGACGTGAATATGTTAGGAGAAAATCCACAAACGATTAGGGAAAACACGGAAATTTTACTTGAAGCAAGTAAAGAGATAGGGTTGGAAGTAAATCCCGAAAAGACTAAGTATATGATTATGTCTCGTGACCAGAATATTGTACGAAATGGAAATAATAAAAATTGGAGATTTATCCTTCGAAGAGATGGAAAAATTCAAATATCTTGGAGCAACAGTAACAAATATAAATGATACTCGGGAGGAAATTAAACGCAGAATATAAATATGGGAAATGCCTGTTATTATTCGGTCGAGAAGCTTTTGTCATCTAGTCTGCTGTCAAAAAATCTGAAAGTTAGAATTTATAAAACAGTTATATTACCGGTTGTTCTGTATGGTTGTGAAACTTGGATTCTCACGTTGAGAGAGGAACAGAGATTAAAGTTGTTTCAGAATAAGGTTCTTAGGAAAATATTTGTGGCTAAGAGGGATGAAGTTACAGGAGAATGGAGAAAGTTACACAAAACAGAACTGCACGCATTGTATTCTTCACCTGACATAATTAGGAACATTAAATCCAGAACTTTGAGATGGGCAGGGCATGTAGCACGTATGGGCGAATCCAGAAATACATATAGAGTGTTAGTTGGGAGGCCGGCGGGAAAAAGACCTTTGGAAAGGCCGAGACGTAGATGGGAAGATAACATTAAAATGGATTTGAGGGATGTGGGATATGATGGTAGAGACTGGATTAATCTTGCTCAGGATAGGGACCAATGGCGGGCTTATGTGAGGGCGGCAATGAACTTCCGGGTTCCTTAAAAACCAGTAAGCATTATTATTATTATTATTATTATTATTATTATTATTATTATTATTATTATTATTATTATTATTATTATTATTTATGTGTAATTAGATTTCTTACTAGTAAATTAATGGAGATGATTTGTAATTGCTTATTTTAAAATGTGTTATTTTTTTATTTTAGTAGGCTCTTTTACGACGCTTTATCAACAGCTTTGGTTATTTAGCGTCTGAATGAGATGAAGGTGATAATGCCGGTGAAATGAGTCCGGGGTCCAACACCGAAAGTTACCCAGCATTTGCTCATATTGGGTTGAGGGAAAACCCCGGAAAAAACCTCAACCAGATAACTTGTAACTTAGGAAAATATTTGGGGCTAAGAGGGATGAATTTACAGGAGAATGGAGAAAGTTACACAACACAGAACTGCACGCATTGTATTCTTCACCTGACATAATTAGGAACATTAAATCCAGACGTTTGCGATGGGCAGAGCATGTAGCACGTATGGGCGAATCCAGGAATGCATATGGAATGTTAGTTGGTAGACCGGAGGGAAAAAGACCTTTGGGGAGGCCGAGATGTGGATGGGAGGATAATATTAAAATGGATTTGAGAGAGGTGGGATATGATGATAGGGACTGGATTAATCTTGCACAGGATAGGGACCGATGGCGGGCTTATGTGAGGGCGGCAATGAACCTTCGGGTTCCTTAAAAGCTATTTGTAAGTAAGTAAGTAACTTGTCCCAACCAGGATTTGAACCCTAGCCCGCTCGTTTCACGGTCAGGTTTATTAACCGTTACTCCACAGTGATGGGCAATAGAAATCATGATAACAGGTCTCAACCATTCACGAAGAGTATAGCCCTTATCTTTATTATTATTATGCAGGGACGGTACAATCTATTCCATTAATGCCGTCACGTTTTGAAGTTTCTTTACAGCCAGTACTTCACCCCTTTCACTGCAATGCTTAGTAAATTGTATACAACGCCCGACACATAGATAACCATTCTATGAGCAAATGGTATGCCGCTGCATCTCTGAATTGGTGGCATAGGCCTACATCGCAACAGGAATGCACAAGAGGACAAATCAACTCGCACGTGCACGGCAGAGGTGGAGATAGAAGACGCAATTTGCGTTTTCAATAAGACTAAGAAAAGTTTGAGGCAGAAGAAGATATCATATGATAGACGATATTAAGATTTATGGATTATATGCGTGGACTAACAGGAAGGCAGAAAATAGGAAAAATCGGAGAATGCTGAATGAAAAAACTCAACCACGTGTCCTAACCAAGATTTGAACCCGGGCCCGCTAGTTTCACGGTCCATGCTTAAGGCTGGATTCTTTGTCGTTGGTAATAATAATTAAGAAGGCATAATTTTTATTCAATATAGCTTCTCGTAGTGACCGGGTTTCGTTTTGCTACCGAAGATCTTTTTAGTCATTATGATGTCACCCTGTAACAACTGAAGTTATCAATAGGCCTCTGACATTGGAGCATGTTTACAGTAAAAGGAAACCAATTCATTACAGCAGTGGCCGGCAGATGCTGCAGTTGTGACGTAAGAGCCAGTCAGATCGCAAGAGCTTGAGAGAGCGAGCAGTTGAGTCTGTCTACAGTATGTCACCCAATTACAGACACGAATAAGTATGTACAAATATTAGAAGAACTGAGTCAGGAATTTGATTGCAGATTTCAAGAGTTTGCAAATCTTCAATCTGATATTTCCATATTTGCGACAACATTTTCAGTGAATATTGACAGTGTTCCATCATCATTGCAACTGGAAGTCATTGATTTGCAAAATGATATTGAAATGAAAGACCGCTTTGAAAACAAAAAGGATCTATCTACATTTTATAGAAGATTTCCCTCGATTGCATAGATTTGCTGCTAGAATGTTGAGCACATTCGGATCTACGTATGTATGTGAACAGTTCTTTTCTGTATGAAGATCTGCAAACCACAACATAGAAACCACCTGTCTGATCTGAACTTGAAACATATTCTTCGCTTGTGTGTTAGCCAGATAATGACTCCAAATATTGCAAAATTAGTTCGCGAAAAAAGAGAAAAAAAAATCTCGACAAAGCGTTTAGCTTGGGCACAGTAGTTAGGCCTACACAAAGTTATGGTGTGTTTCAAAAGTTTAAATACAGTATACTTTGCATACTACTCACCAAGATAGGGCCTATGTAGTTTAATCTGTATATTGTGTAGAGAAATGTGTGTTAAAAACACTTGAACTGTTTTCAAGTTTCCGAGTAGACAAAGTGTTTCAGTACTGCTTAAAGTATTTATTTATATGCTTGTATGTTTTATAGCAGTTTCGGAATTTCATTTATATATGCAAACGCTTCTGCAAGTAGCTGTATTATGAGTTTAATGTTATTATAAGTACATTAAATTTGATTACAAACCAAAATATTTTGTTACATTGATTTGTGAAGGTTGTACAGTTTTGTTTTCGTACAAATGTATTGTAATTGTGCTGTTCCCATACTATCTCAGAAGAACGGATCGCGCTCTGTCAGTGCATAGACGCCGCACCACCACTGTTCAGGTGAACCTCCTCTCCACGCTGTGCTCAGTATGCAGAGATTGCCGAGCAAAGAGCAAGGCGGCTACGTCGTATGACGTCACAGAGCACGGAACATGCCGGTCACTGCACTACAGGATATACACAGAGTACGCAAGTGTATGTGTGTACGGAGACGACACAACCGCCGCGGTACAGTTCATTCAAGTGTAATAAAAACTGTCGTGAAGTGTAGTGCGCTCCGAAGTATGACTCAGAAGGAAAGAAACACGTCTCGAAAACTAGAATATCTAGTTTCACATTATGGTCCAGATGTATTTGGCATTCTGAATAACCGATAGACTAGTTGCAAATGTGAAAAAGTATTTATAAAAACTCCAGCTCGTGTTACTACATTGAGGAACGAGTGTCCTGGAGTGCCTCTTCCCCCTGTTCCTGTTTTAACACGGTGGGGATCCCGGCTGCAAGCATGCAGATACTTGCATAAACATTTTTTTTTAGTATAAAGAAGGTGATAGAGATGTTCGATAAGAATGATGCAGCTTTTATAGGTGTGGTTCAATTACTTCTTTGTGACCCAAGTATTGAACAACAGTGTCATTATCTATATATATAATTTGAACTGGTAATGGAAATTACGGGAAAACGGCTGAACGGATTTTAATAAATGGCCCCTCATTTTGAAGCTTGGAACCCAAAGTTTTTCGGAAAAGTAGTAGTTTTCAGTGAAATGTAAATTTTCCTACATAATTTTCCAAAATCCATCTGTTGTCAGTTTTGAGAACTAATTTTATTGAATCACGGCCGACTTTATTGAATTTCAGAACAAAACACACACTACAATAAACAATAGGCTATTACACGAAGGCCATGACTTGCAGGTTTGCCGACATATTTAGAGCTCAATTGAATTTGTTATTACAATTGATTCTGCAGTGTATAATTTTCTGAGTACAGCTGTGTATTGGATATTCAAATCTACGAAACTTGAGGTGGTTTAATGACATTATTACCATTATAAATTAAATATTATTATAGTTAATATGATGCGTCTATTTTTCATTAATTGTGTATAATATTGATGCTATATTGATGACATGAAAGTGAAAAGTTTTGAGGTTGTGTAAGTAAATGTAGAGAATATCTTAATTTAGATATTAATTTCTATAATTTACTGAGTGGCTGCTATATATATAACTACAAAACTTAAGTAATATAATAATATTGCCACTAAAAATCAAATATTTCTATACTTATTAACCCAGTGGGGTTGGGTCTTTTTCCATATACTTAATGGCGGTGTAGTGTAGATAGGCCTATTGATATGTGTCATTGTCTTCAGTATTGGCTCGAGAGAGCGCAAAAATTACAGTTCCTAAGGAAAGATCAAAAGGTATTACTTACTGATAAAATAAGAGGCCTAGAAAATTTTGTAGTCTCCAGATCATTTCAGCAAGATCTCTTAGTAGCATAAAATTATTTTACGCTCTACATTTCAAGTTCTACAGTACATGCTATACGAAAATGCTATTGTTCGAAAGCTTAACAAACCTGGCATTTTTTAACTTTTGCCTAAAATCCACAATGACCTGAAAAAGCTACTGCTATCGTCCTGACATTGATACTTGCGTTTTCGCGTTGAAACTCAAAAACTGGAGTTGGATAGGTTCAAGAAAAAGTATTTGGCCTAAAAAAAATCCCTTCAGAGGGAGTATGCTTCATTATTATGGAAGCAAATAACTATCAAAAAGACAAGTGTCCTTCATTGAAAATAAATCTGAAAAATTATTATTTGAACGTCTAACGAACTTAGTTTGCAGCAGCATTTGCTGCACAAGCCACTAGTATTGTATCTAATTTTGGATTTATCCCTCATCCAATTGAAAGTTTAGAGAACAGTGGAGTTAAACTGGTGGAACAAATCTCAATAATGAATAATATTGTGTCTAAACTAAATAGAGACCACATCTGTGGAGTAACGGTTAGCGCGTCTGGCCGCGAAACCAGGTGGCCCGGGTTCGATTCCCGGTCGGGGCAAGTTGCCTGGTTGAGGTTTTCTCCGGGGTGCACATTATGGTGCAGATGTATTTGGCATTCTGAATAACCGATAGACTAGTTGCAAATGTGAAAAAGTATTTATAAAAACTCCAGCTCGTGTTACTACATTGAGGAACGAGTGTCCTGGAGTGCCTCTTCCGCCTGTTTCTGTTTTAACACGGTGGGGATCCCGGCTGCAAGCATGCAGATACTTGCATAAACATTTTTTTAGTATAAAGAAGGTGATAGAGATGTTCGATAAGAATGATGCAGCTTTTATAGGTGTGGTTCAATTACTTCTTTGTGACCCAAGTATTGAACAACAGTGTCATTATATTGTATCTAATTTTGGATTTATCCCTCATCCAATTGAAAGTTTAGAGAACAGTGGAGTTAAACTGGTGGAACAAATCTCAATAATGAATAATATTGTGTCTAAACTAAATAGAGACCACATCTGTGGAGTAACGGTTAGCGCGTCTGGCCGCGAAACCAGGTGGCCCGGGTTCGATTCCCGGTCGGGGCAAGTTACCTGGTTTAGGTTTTCTCCGGGGTGCACATTATGGTGCAGATGTATTTGGCATTCTGAATAACCGATAGACTAGTTGCAAATGTGAAAAAATATTTATAAAAACTCCAGCTCGTGTTACTACATTGAGGAATGAGTGTCCTGGAGTGCCTCTTCCGCCTGTTCCTGTTTTAACACGGTGGGGATCCCGGCTGCAAGCATGCAGATACTTGCATAAACATTTTTTTTTAGTATAAAGAAGGTGATAGAGATGTTCGATAAGAATGATGCAGCTTTTATAGGTGTGGTTCAATTACTTCTTTGTGACCCAAGTATTAAACAACAGTGTCATTATCTATATATATAATTTGAACTGGTAATGGAAATTACGGGAAAACGGCTGAACGGATATTAATAAATGGCCCCTCATTTTGAAGCTTGGAACCCAAAGTTTTTCGGAAAAGTAGTAGTTTTCAGTGAAATGTAAATTTTCCTACATAATTTTCCAAAATCCATCTGTTGTCAGTTTTGAGAACTAATTTTATTGAATCACGGCCGACTTTATTGAATTTCAGAACAAAACACACACTACAATAAACAATAGGCTATTACACGAAGGCCATGACCTGCAGGTTTGGCGACATATTTAGAGCTCAATTCAATTTGTTATTAAAAACTGATTCTGCAGTGTATAATTTTCTGAGTACAGCTGTGTATTGGATATTCAAATCTACGAAACTTGAGGTGGTTTAATGACATTGTTACCATTATAAATTAAATATTATTATAGTTAATATGATGCGTCTATTTTTCATTAATTGTGCATAATATTGATGCTATATTGATGACATGAAAGTGAAACGTTTTGAGGTTGTGTAAGTAAATGTAGAGAATATCTTAATTTAGATATTCATTTCTATAATTTACTGAGTGGCTGCTATATATATAACTACAAAACTTAAGTAATATAATAATATTGCCACTAAAAATCAAATATTTCTATACTTATTAACCCAGTGGGGTTGGGTCTTTTTCCACATACTTAATGGCGGTGTAGTGTAGATAGGCCTATTGATATGTGTCATTGTCTTCAGTATTGGCTCGAGAGAGCGCAAAAATTACAGTTCCTAAGGAAAGATCAAAAGGTATTACTTACTGATAAAATAAGAGGCCTAGAAAATTTTGTAGTCTCCAGATCATTTCAGCAAGATCTCTTAGTAGCATAAAATTATTTTACGCTCTACATTTCAAGTTCTACAGTACATGCTATACGAAAATGCTATTGTTCGAAAGCTTAGCAAACCTGGCATTTTTTAACTTTTGCCTACAATCCACAATGACCTGAAAAAGCTACTGCTATCGTCCTGACATTGATACTTGCGTTTTCGCGTTGAAACTCAAAAACTGGAGTTGGATAGGTTCAAGAAAAAGTATTTGGCCTAAAAAAAATCCCTTCAGAGGGAGTATGCTTCATTATTATGGAAGCAAATAACTATCAAAAAGACAAGTGTCCTTCATTGAAAATAAATCTGAAAAATTATTATTTGAACGTCTAACGAACTTAGTTTGCAGCAGCATTTGCTGCACAAGCCACTAGTATTGTATCTAATTTTGGATTTATCCCTCATCCAATTGAAAGTTTAGAGAACAGTGGAGTTAAACTGGTGGAACAAATCTCAATAATGAATAATATTGTGTCTAAACTAAATAGAGACCACATCTGTGGAGTAACGGTTAGCGCGTCTGGCCGCGAAACCAGGTGGCCCGGGTTCGATTCCCGGTCGGGGCAAGTTGCCTGGTTGAGGTTTTCTCCGGGGTGCACATTATGGTGCAGATGTATTTGGCATTCTGAATAACCGATAGACTAGTTGCAAATGTGAAAAAGTATTTATAAAAACTCCAGCTCGTGTTACTACATTGAGGAATGAGTGTCCTGGAGTGCCTCTTCCGCCTGTTCCTGTTTTAACACGGTGGGGATCCCGGCTGCAAGCATGCAGATACTTGCATAAACATTTTTTTTTAGTGTAAAGAAGGTGATAGAGATGTTCGATAAGAATGATGCAGCTTTTATAGTTGTGGTTCAATTACTTCTTTGTGACCCAAGTATTGAACAACAGTGTCATTATATTGTATCTAATTTTGGATTTATCCCTCATCCAATTGAAAGTTTAGAGAACAGTGGAGTTAAACTGATGGAACAAATCTCAATAATGAATAATATTGTGTCTAAACTAAATAGAGACCACATCTGTGGAGTAACGGTTAGCGCGTCTGGCCGCGAAACCAGGTGGCCCGGGTTCGATTCCCGGTCGGGGCAAGTTGCCTGGTTGAGGTTTTCTCCGGGGTTTTTCCTCAACCCAATATGAGCAAATGCTGGGTAACTTTCGGTGCTGGACCCCGGACTCATTTCACCGGCATTATCACCATCTCATTCAGACGCTAAATAATCTAAGATGTCGTAAAATAACCTATTAAATTAAAAAAAAATAAAAACTAAATAATATACAAGATGACATAGGTAACAAAGTCTGAAGCAAAATGAAATATATATTACCAAAAATAAATAATAGGTTCAGTTCAGTCTGTCAGGTAGGTAATATTCTGACTGGTGACAAATACACTTTAGATAATTTATAATCTTTTCGCTGTAAGAAAAATCCTAATGTAAACAATAGCACGTGATTGAAGTGAGGCTTCATTGGCCACCGTTTGGCGCCATAGATTCTCAGTACGTGTTCCCGCCTACTGCTGTACATTCTGTTTCATGTTAAACATTTCCCGTTACTCGTCAAGTAGACCTAACCTCACTACTATGCATTCGTTTGCTTAGGAAACATTTACTTTATAATTACTGTAATTAAATTATTTTCAAGTCTTATGTCTTCACAATGGACAGTTGAGGACACAAAAGCCATACTTCGGTACTACGTGCTTACGTCAGCATCTACGAGCTCAAGTGACGCCAGCTTGTTACAAGAACAGACTACCTCGGTATTACTGTTGGTATTCATCCGCGTTCATAGTACATAACAAAATATAAAAGTAGCTTTTCTTTTACACAGCGTTTTACACATGAGTGAAGTTAAATGTTTCATCATATTTAACAACTAGAATTCAATTTTTTATTTCCAAATAATACAAGATTATGGTTTCCAAATACGAACTTAATTTTCCTGCGTCATGTAAGTGTTTCGACTGGGAGCCAATCACGGGTATGACAGCAACGTGCTTATGTTTACATTAGAATTTTTCTTACAGCGAAAACAGTATAGATGTCGTATTCAATTATGTCGAATATTTCATATATGCACCTATTGTTTCGAAGCTTTTCTGCATTCAAATCCATTGTAGACAGTAGTAGACACTCATTCGCTTCGAAACTTTGAGAACGCATCTTGTTCACTGTAATTACAAACTAAACACGCAATAGGCAATACATCTAAGCCAACATGTGTTGAATGGAATTTTCTAATAATTGAAATGAAGTTAAATAAAGATAGAAAGTAATTCAGAGGGATGTGTGTATTATTCTCTTCTGCAGACTGTACTGTACAAGACGGAGCGGTGGTACTGCATACTCTGTGTAACATATCCTGGAGTTAGTTGACTTTCTTTCACTGTACACATGCTCAATTTCAAAGGCCTAGTTATCAACAAGGTTTACAGTACAATTCTCACAGGATTTGATAGGACTCGAACTCCACTCCGCGGAAATCCGTCAGCTGATTTTGATCTCAACTAGATATTGGACAATATTCATTAACTGGTTTTGTTCCCTTTTGGCACGTAATATCACACTAATGGCTGACTTATATTAAGTAGATCTGTACGTTTCTGAAACGAGACAATAGTGACATTATGTGGAAACGCTCGGCTTGCAATAAATTCGACACGCCACAGCAAATCGATGTGGATAAGGCTATAAATACATTCTCATTTTCTTGCACCTTCTGAAGGCCGACACAAAAACTCCTACTTTCTGAAATTCCCAACATTTCACTGAGAGAAGAAAAAAACAGAGATATTTTGAAAGAAGACAACATTTAATGTGTCAATACACGTGTCATCAATTTCAGTGGGTTATTCTTTGAGCTACTTCAAACAAAAAAAGTTCAATACAATTTTGACCGTTTTTGCTTCCTTCCCGAGATAAAAACTATTTTATACTAAACATTTCATAGCGTGTTTTGGGAAAGCCATTGATTTAATGCCCAATACGCTCAATCAGTTTAAGAGAGCAGTGTATTATGATAATAAATGTTGAAACAATTTTAGTTTTGTCCTTTAAATGTGCAGAAAATTGACCCGAACAAATGTAACTTTCCGTCCTGAAAAGGAATTTTAAAATGTTATATTTCTTCGGGCCAAATTTCTGTAGGCCTATATTAGAAGAACAACATTAAAATTCTTTCAATAATTTACTATCACAATACACTGTTGTCTTAAAATTACTGAGCATATTGGGAATCGAATCAATGGCTTTCCAAAAACACGCTATGAAATTTTTAATCTAAAACAATTTTTATCTCGAAAAGGAAGCAAAATTGAACAAAACTGTATTAAACTTTTGTGCGAGATCGTGCGTATTTGCTTCGTTTCCGCACAAAACCAATCCGAGGAAAGTCTAAAATTCCACATTCAGTATTCCCAACCTAACACACATAACAATTTCCCTCTTCTTACCGCTTAAGTGACATATTGATTTTACTGCTTTAGGCTTTTAACGTATTATTTTTAGAGACGTTCAATATAGTAATAATTATAAATTGGAAACTTACCACTGCAATTTCACCTAAATTGCACTGTTAATTATTGTTTTTAAATATTTGCAAAAATTAAGTAAACTTACCACTGCAATTTCACATAAATTGCACTGTTAATTATTGTTTTTAAATATTTGCAAAAATTAAGTAAACTCTACAACTCCACTAAAGTTACTGCATTCGTGATGCAAGTAACATTAAGGAAACCGTGAAAAAATCAACAAGATTCCAGACTCATCATAGACTGGGGGAAAAAAAAAAGATAGACGTATATCACGGCCTGCTGGAGTATAGTAAACACAGAAAACATTTTAAAGCAACAATGTTGAAGATAGACATTTTTGTTTTGCAAATTTGCCGTCATTGAACAGAAACCAAGATGGAGATTTCATTGCAACTAATTAGAAATTCCTCTTTCAGGTATGTAATAAACGATCTTTGCACAAAATAATGTACGATACACGAGCGGTATGTTTTCTTTCAATTCTCGGAAATTAAAAAAGCTCAACTACGTTTCGCTTTTTCAATCTTTTCCTCGAACATGAAAACTTCAACATACCGCTCTTGTAACGCATATTACTGTACTATTTTGCTTGAAATGTCTCAAAGAATAACCCCCTGAAATTAATTACATTACTTACAGTTCACCCTGTATAATAATGATGATGATGATGATGATGATGATGATGATGATGATGATAATAATAATAATAATAATAATAATAATAATAATAATAATAATGTCCACATCTGTGGAGTAACGGTCAGCGCGTCTGGCCGCGAAACCAGGTGGCCCGGGTTCGAATCCCGGTCGGGGCAAGTTATCTCGTTGAGGTTTTTTCCGGTGTTTTCCCTCAACCCAATATGAGAAAATGCTGGGTAACTTTGGGTGTTGGACCCCGACTCATTTCACCGGCATTACCACCTTCATATCATTCAGACGCTAAATAACCTAGATGTTGATGCAGCGTCGTAAAATAATCCGATAAAAAAATAATAACAATACGGCCGAGATGTAGATGGAAGGATAATATTAAAATGGATTTGAGGGAGGTGGGATATGATGATAGAGACTGGATTAATCTTGCACGGGATAGGGACCGATGGCGGGCTTATGTGAGGGCGGCAATGAACCTGCGGGTTCCTTAAAAGTCATTTGTAAGTAAGTAATGCACTATACTATCTCCGATTGAGGTTTTGGCTGAAGTAGGCCTATATCTCACTTGACAATATGTGTCAGAGGAAGTACAATTGCTAGTATAGGCCTACATCTGATGTCTGATTAGTGTAACTTGTTATCTAGTCAGCGATGCATGCAATGAAGGGGGGAGAGAAACTGGTCACCCTACCTCATTATCTCCTCATATGAGTGATGCGTTATTGGTGTTACTTATGAAGAAGTTCCAAGCTATTTTGGGACAGCTGACTAAACAAAAAAATGCACTATACTTTTTGTAATTCTTTCCCTATCCCTACTCGGTTACAAAATAGGGCAAAATTCCTTATTTCCAGTGCACATTGCAGGAATTCAGTAACTCAGGTACAAAGGAAACCTTCCTGACAAAAGAAAACTTCGTTCTCGCAGTGTGAAGAACTCTAAAACCTGGCTGAAATAACATTCCACCTCGCGAACAGACAGCGATACAATGAGATCGATATCCTCAATAGAAGAATTTAATATAAGTTATAATTCTTCATTTGTTTCTCTAAATCACTCTAAAGCACTCGTGATGCCCCACTTCGATTACTGTGATATTCTGCTTACTGACCTAAGCGTTACTTCGGCGCAGAGACTACAACGTGTTCATAATATGTGTGTCCGTCTCGTCTGCAATATTCGCCGGGCTGATCACGTAACACCATCCCTCGAAATGTTGTCCTGGCTCCGTCTAGAAGATCGTAGGAAAATCCACTGTCTTTCCCTTCTCTTTCACATATTGCATTTCTCCACTCCTGTCTATCTTGCGTCTCGTTTTCAAAATTTATCCACCCATCATAACCTAGACACACGATCACAACACTCCTCAATATTATCCATTCCCTCCCACCGAACATCCTCATATTCATCTTCTTTCACTGTGGCTGTTCCTCGGCTTTGGAATTCCCTACCGAGTAATGTCAGGGACTGTCAGACATCAAACCAATTTAAGAATAGGCTAACGAAATATTTTTCTAACAATTATTGTTAACAGTAATAGCTGTTTCAGGTTTCTCAATGTTTAATGATTATATATATCATAGATAAATATCTAAATTATCTCATTATTATTATTATTATTATTATTATTATTATTATTATTATTATTATAACTATTTCTTACCAATGTTTATTATTGTCACACTAACATTACTTATCCAACTTTCATTATTTACTTTCATGTTGTTTTATGGTCTAGATATTAATGTAATAACTTTGTAAGCAATTGTATTCGATTAGAATTAGAGTCTGGCTGGGCGGAAGAGAAGGCCTACTGGCCTTAGCTCTGCCAGATTAAATAAATAAATTATTATTATTATTATTATTATTATTATTATTATTATTATTAACTCAGGCTAGATACTATAAAGCCATAAAATAAAAACGCAAGACGTTTAATTCTAGATAGCCTACCTAACGACGAGACAAGCGAAAAGAAGGGTGAAAATGTTCATAACTTATATTTCTCATCACATTTGCTGTAACACAAATCAAAATTCAATTACGATTTCATTCTCAGGTTCATAATTTGCACTCAATGCTGACCTTGACACCTGAATTTTCTATTTATATGTCGTGCTTGAATCGGAATATGGCGTGTCATATTTTACATGCGTGCTTCGCTTCAGCCTTGACTGTTTGAAACAAAAGCAACGATTAGAGATCACAGGTGATTGCAACACTACAATCGTAAATTTATTCATTATCTCACCTAGAAATTTACGAGGTTTGTTAAGCACTGAAACTGCATAGATGGAGTTCCTGTGCAGCGTGCATGGAGAGACCAAGGTGGAATTACGAAAATCAGGAAATGGTTAAGTATAATAAGTTGAAATTATGATAAAAATTAAATATAAGCTGTAATCAAGTCACTGAGTGCTTAAGTGCTTAACATACAACACCGAAATCAAGAAAAATATGTAACTTCATTTAAGAAGTAGCAAGAAATTCAAGAGCGCTAAACAGGACAATGCTTGTCTAATCTGTGGAGAAATACGTAAGAAGAAAGTCTCCCTTCTCCTCGATAAAAATGCTTGCCAAACAATTTCCAATATTCCGATCCTTACACAGCTCCTTTCTTTGCAGAGTGTCGATAAAGAGAGCGGTGCTAACGGTTTACAACACGCTATGGTATGACCTGGTAGGTATATTGCAGTAAGACACAGTATGACATGTTACAGTATACAATAGTATGACATGGTATGCCATGGCAAAGTGCAGAATGGTATGACATGGTATGCCATGGCACAGTGCAGAATGGTATGACCTGGTATGCCATGGCACAGTGCAGAATGGTATGACCTGGTATGCCATGGCACAGTGCAGAATGGTATGACCTGGTATGCCATGGCACAGTGCAGAATGGTATGACCTGGTATGCCATGGCACAGTGCAGAATTGTATGACATGGTATGCCATGGAACAGTGCAGAATGGTATGACCTGGTATGCCATGGCACAGTGCAGAATTGTATGACATGGTATGCCATGGCACAGTGCAGAATTGTATGACCTGGTATGCCATGGCACAGTGCAGAATGGTATGACCTGGTATGCCATGGCACAGTGCAGAATTGTATGACATGGTATGCCATGGCACATTGCAGAATGGTATGACTGGTATGCCATGGCACAGTGCAGAATGGTATGACATGGTATGCCATCGCACAGTGCAGAATAGTATGAGATGGTATGCCATGGCACATTGCAGAATGGTATGACCTGGAATGCCATGGCACAGTGCAGGATAGTATGAGATGGTATGCCATGGCACAGTGCAGAATGGTATGACCTGGTATGCCATGGCACAGTGCAGAATTGTATGACATGGTATGCCATGGAACAGTGCAGAATGGTATGACCTGGTATGCCATGGCACAGTGCAGAATTGTATGACATGGTATGCCATGGCACAGTGCAGAATTGTATGACCTGGTATGCCATGGCACAGTGCAGAATGGTATGACATGGTATGCCATGGCACAGTGCAGAATGGTATGACATGGTATGCCATGGCACAGTGCAGAATGGTATGACCTGGTATGCCATGGCACAGTGCAGAATGGTATGACCTGGTATGCCATGGCACAGTGCAGAATTGTATGACATGGTATGCCATGGAACAGTGCAGAATGGTATGACCTGGTATGCCATGGCACAGTGCAGAATTGTATGACATGGTATGCCATGGCACAGTGCAGAATTGTATGACCTGGTATGCCATGGCACAGTGCAGAATGGTATGACCTGGTATGCCATGGCACAGTGCAGAATTGTATGACATGGTATGCCATGGCACATTGCAGAATGGTATGACTGGTATGCCATGGCACAGTGCAGAATGGTATGACATGGTATGCCATCGCACAGTGCAGAATAGTATGAGATGGTATGCCATGGCACATTGCAGAATGGTATGACCTGGAATGCCATGGCACAGTGCAGGATAGTATGAGATGGTATGCCATGGCACAGTGCAGAATTGTATGACATGGTATGCCATGGCACATTGCAGATTGGTATGACATGGTATGCCATGGCACAGTGCAGAATGGTATGACATGGTATGCCATGGCACAGTGCAGAATGGTATGACATGGTATGCCATGGCACAGTGCAGAATTGTATGACATGGTATGCCATGGCACATTGCAGAATGGTATGACATGGTATGCCATGGCACAGTGCAGAATTGTATGACATGGTATGCCATGGCACAGTGCAGAATGGTATGACATGGTATGCCATGGCACAGTGCAGAATTGTATGACATGGTATGCCATGGCACATTGCAGAATGGTATGACATGGTATGCCATGGCACAGTGCAGAATTGTATGACATGGTATGCCATGGCACAGTGCAGAATGGTATGACCTGGTATGCCATGGCACAGTGCAGAATTGTATGACATGGTATGCCATGGAACAGTGCAGAATGGTATGACCTGGTATGCCATGGCACACTGCAGAATGGTATGACATGGTATGCCATGGCACAGTGCAGAATTGTATGACATGGTATGCCATGGCACAGTGCAGAATTGTATGACATGGTATGCCATGGCACAGTGCAGAATGGTATGACCTGGTATGCCATGGCACAGTGCAGAATGGTATGACCTGGTATGCCATGGCACAGTGCAGAATTGTATGACATGGTATGCCATGGCACATTGCAGAATGGTATGACTGGTATGCCATGGCACAGTGCAGAATGGTATGACATGGTATGCCATCGCACAGTGCAGAATAGTATGAGATGGTATGCCATGGCACATTGCAGAATGGTATGACCTGGAATGCCATGGCACAGTGCAGGATAGTATGAGATGGTATGCCATGGCACAGTGCAGAATTGTATGACATGGTATGCCATGGCACATTGCAGATTGGTATGACATGGTATGCCATGGCACAGTGCAGAATGGTATGACATGGTATGCCATGGCACAGTGCAGAATGGTATGACATGGTATGCCATGGCACAGTGCAGAATTGTATGACATGGTATGCCATGGCACATTGCAGAATGGTATGACATGGTATGCCATGGCACAGTGCAGAATGGTATGACATGGTATGCCATGGCACAGTGCAGAATGCTATGACATGATATGTCATGGCACAGTGCAGAATTGTATGACATGGTATGCCATGGCGCAGTGTAGAATTGTATGACATGGTATACCATGGCACAGTGCAGAATGCTATGACATGATATGTCATGGCACAGTGCAGAATGGTATGACATGGTATGCCATGGCACAGTGCAGAATGGTACGACATGGTATGCCATGGTACAGTGCAATATCGTATAACATGGTATGCCATGGCACAGTGCAGAATGGTATGACATGGTATGCCATGGCACAGTGCAATATCGTATAACATGGTTGCCATGGCACAGTGCAATATTGTATAACATGGTATGCCATGGTAGAGTGCAGAATGGTGTGACATGGTATGCCATGGTACAGTGCAGAATGGTATGACATGGTATGCCATGGCACAGTTCAAATATCGTATTACATGGTATGCCATGGCACAGTGCAATATCGTATAACAAGTATGCCATGGCACAGTGCAACATCGTATAACATGGTATGCCATGGCACAGTCCATCATCGTATGACATGGTATGCCATGGCACATTCCATCATGGTATGACATGGTATGCCATGGTATGACATGGTATGCCATGGCACAGTCCATTATGGTATATCATGGTATGCCATAAACAAAATTTGGGCAAGGGCTGAGCATGCGCAGAATGCTATCGAAAGTTCGTGATGTTATGCAAACAGACGTAATTGAAATGTCGATTTCCTGATGTTCATTTTTTATAGTTGCCAAGCCTTCGAATAAGGAATCCGTAATAGGCTACCACATCCGAATGTTAGGCGAGCAACACATTAATGATTAAATCTGTTGGAAATATCCTACATCAGCAATTTAATCGTAATACTGTAGTTTTAAAACCCAAAAATCTTGTCCATAATTTCACTCCAATTTAACCGTCTTTAAGACAGAAGAATACTCTATGCATCGCTTGTGTCGTGCCCAGTTCACTTGCCCTCTCCCCCGTTTGAAACGGGTTCCAGGAGCCTATGTAGAGAGCTGGGCAGCACAAAACACTGCGTGGATGTCAATAGCGTATTAATGCGGCCATCGGACCTGCTGCTCCGATCTCGCTCGTTTCCGATTGTTTGTCGTCACATGCAGCACCGATACACGTGTACATTATGCAAAGCTAATGTAATACATCTCTCCGGTATAAAATCGAGTGCATCACCGTCGAACATAAGGGCTGTAATTGCTGTTTTTCAATTCTGAAAACGTTAATTTCGGTGAAAATATGAAAATCAGTTATTTGCAGAATCAATATGTCCCACTCATTTTGACTTATTATTCACATTTATTTAGGGGTTTTCCTCACTCTCTACGTGCTACATATGCTTGATTTCTACTGGCTTATTCTTTACATTATTATGATTATCTCTTTCAATTTTTTGTGTACTACATTTGGTACACTTGTACCGTCCTTTGTAGCGAAGTTTTACTCCTGATTGAGTTAGGTTAAATAAAGCCATTATTATTATTATTATTATTATTATTATTATTATTATTATTATTACTTACTGGTTTCTAACGGACCCGAAGGTTCATTGCCGCCCTCACATAAGCCCGCCATTGGTCCCTATCCCCTACCAAGATTAATCCAGTCTCTATCATCATATCCCACCTTCCTCAAACCATTTTAATATTATCGCCCCATCTACGTCTCGGCCTCCCCAAAGGACTTTTTCTCTCCGGCCGCCCAACTAACACTCTATATGCATTTCTGGATTCGCCCATACGTGCTACATATCCTGCCCATCTCAAACGTCTAGATTTAATGTTCTTAATTATGTCAGGTGAAAAATACAATGCGTGCAGTTCTGTGTTGTGTAACTTTCTCCATTCTCCTGTAACTTCATCCCTCTTAGCCCCAAATATTTTCCTAAGCACCTTATTCTCAAACACCCTTAACCTATGTTCCTCTCTCAAAGTGAGAGTCCAAGTTTCACAACCATATAGAACAACCGGTAATATAACTGTTTTATAAATTCTAACTTTCAGATTGTTTGACAGCAGACTGGATGATAAAAGCTTCTCAACCGAATAATAACAGGCATTTCTCATATTTATTCTGTGTTTAATTTCCTCCCGAGTATCATTTATATTTGTTACTGTTGCTCCAAGATATTTGAACTTCTCCAAATCTTCAAAAGATAAATTTCCATTTTTTATATTTCCATTTCGTACAATATTCTCGTTCCGAGACATAATCATATACTTTGTCTTTTCGGGATTTACTTCCAAACCTATCTCTTTACTTACTTCCAGTAACATTCCCGTGTTTTCCCTAATCGTTTGTGGATTTTCTCCTAACATATTCATGTCATCCGCATACAATTATTATTATTATTATTATTATTATTATTATTATTATTATTATTACTCACTTACTGGCTTTTAAAGAACCCGAAGGTTCATTGCCGCCCTCGCATAAGCCCGCCATTGGTCCCTATCCCCTACCAAGATTAATCCAGTCTCTGTCATCATATCCTACCTTCCTCAAACCATTTTAATATTATCTTCCCACCTACGTCTCGGCCTCCCTAAAGGTCTTTTTCCCTCCGGCCTCCCAACTAACACTCTATATGCATTTCTGCATTCACCCATACGTGCTACATGCCCTGCCCATCTCAAACGTCTGGATTTAATGTTCCTAATTATGTCAGGTGAAGAATACAATGCGTGCAGTTGTGTTGTGTAACTTTCTCCATTCTCCTGTAACTTCATCCCGCTTAGCCCCAAATATTTTCCTAAGCACCTTATTCTCAAACACCCTTAACCTATGTTCCTCTCTCAAAGTGAGAGTCCAAGTTTCACAACCATACAGAACAACCGGTAATATAACTGTTTTATATTCAGATTTTTTGACATCAGACTGGATGATAAAAGTTTATCAACCGAATAATAACAGGCATTTCCCATATTTATTCTGTGTTTAATTTCCTCCCGAGTGTCATTTATATTTGTTACTGTTGCTCCCAGGTATTTGAATTTTTCCACCTCTGCAAAGGATAAATTTCCAAATTTTATATTTCTATTTCGTATAATATTCTCGTCACGATACATAATCATAATATACTTTGTCTTTTCGGATTTACTTCCAAACCTATCTCTTTACTTGCTTCAAGTTATTATTATTATTATTATTATTATTATTATCATCATTATGGTCAAATGATCATAATTATATATGCTAGTCTCTTCTTTTTATGTAACAGCTTCCTTTGCCATTGCTATCCTCCTTTTGACTTCCTGGCTGGCAGCACAAGCTAAAAAATACACAAGCTAAACTTGCGAATTCTGAATGAGACAGTAGAGCTGCTGCCAGGAAGTCAAAAGGAGGATAGCAATGGCTACGGAAGCTTTTAATAGCAAAAGGAGCATTTTCTGCGGACCTCTGGAAAAAGAACTAAGGAAGAGACTAGTGAAGTGCTTTGTATGGAGTGTGGCATTGTATGATGCAGAAAAATGGGCATTACGACGAAGGGAAGAGAAGCGAATAGAAGCATTTGAAAAAATGTGGATATGGAGAAGAATGGAGCGTGTGAAATGGCCAGACAGAATACGAAATGAAGCTGTGTTGGAAAGAGTGGGTGAAGAAAGAATGATGCTGAAACTGATCAGGAAGAGGAAAAGAAATTGGTTGGGTCACTGGCTGAGAAGAAACTGCCTACTGAAATATGCACTGGAAGGAATGGTGAACGGGAGAAGAGTTCGGGGTAGAAAAGGATATCAGATAGTAGACGACATTAAGATATATGGATCATATGAGGAGACAAAGATGAAGGTAGAAAATAGGAAAGATTGAAGAATGCTGGGTTTGCAGTGAAAGACCTGCCCTTGGGCAGAACACAATGAATGAATGAATGATCTGTATAGTGCACAACACCCCACACTGGATAATTAGCAAAGCTACTAATTATGTTATAAATAAAAACAATTAAAAAAGGTATCTCAGTCATAACTTCATGAAATACCAGGTGAAATTATAAACTAATTAAATAATTAAAATACTATAATATGATCCAGGGAGCATCCGTTTTTGGTGCAAGGATAATTCGATTAACATATTTCTTAATTTATTTTTACTGTATTTAAGTAATTAAATATTTGGGGCTAAGAGGGATGAAGTTACAGGAGAATGGAGAAAGTTACACAACACAGAACTGCATGCATTGTATTCTTCACCTGACATAATTAGGAACATTAAATCCAGACGTTTGAGATGGGCAGGGCATGTAGCACGTATGGGCGAATCCAGAAATGCATATAGAGTTATAGTTGGGCGGCCAGAGGGAAAAAAACCTTTCGGGAGGCCGAGACGTAGATGGGAGGATAATATTAAAATTAATTTGAGGGAGGTGGGATATGATGGTAGAGACTGGATTAATCTTGCTCAGGATAGGGACCAATGGCGGGCTTATGTGAGGGCGGCAATGAACCTCCGGGTTCCTTAAAAGCCAGTAAGTAAGTATTTAAATAATTAAAATACAATTATTTTGGTCTAGGGAGCAAATATTTTGGTGCAAGGATAATTACTTTAACAAGTTCAATTGTTATTATATCCCACACAAAAATATTGAAATGCGATTATTTCGTCCAGGAAGCATCTCTTTTTGGTGCAAGGATAATTTGTTTGATATGTTTCTAAATCTTGAATACATTCTTTAATAAATCACTCGAAACCCATGTGAATATACAGTAGATAGCGTGGATTGTATTCGAAAAAAAAATTTTTTTGACTCCATAGTTCATAATTACGTAAATTAAAATTTAATATGGCGCATTGTCATTTGGTAATGCATAGCACATAAACATTATTTTAAGAAATACAGAAAACAAATATGTAGGACTACGTAATTAAAAAATGTGTACCTTAAAATTTAATATGTGCCGCGTGTATATTCGTAAGTTTATTCCATCTCTCACCTTCATTTGATCACGAAATACCGCAACGCAAATCAGACATCAACTCCATGTGTGGTGTGGCAAGATATCGAAGATTCAATATAAAATGTAACATTGAATTAAATATGATACACAACTAAAAATTCTCTACTTCTGAATAAATGTTATTGCTTTCTTAACGTTTAAAAATGCAGTCTCTTTCAGAATAAGTAATATTCTGAAGTAAATACTAACATACGTAAATCGCTTACCAAAAAAATAAAAGTCTTTCAAATGGAGATATCTGTAAACGGCAAACTTAATACGTCTTCTATTTACCTCGATTCCACTACAGAAATGCCCGCATTAGACATCAATGAAACCGTCAAATATCTTGGAGTAACATACAATGACGAAACCGTTTTCGACTCCGCGAGAACTATGGAAGCCCTCCGATCTCAGAACGTCTGACCACCTCACCCTTGCTCCAGCCTTACCAAAAATACAACGTGGTTTCTTCCTTCATTTGTCCGAAGCTTGTATACCCTTTTCAAGCAACCCCTCCCGATAAACTACCTGTCAAGTTCCTCAAAGATGTAGATCTTCTTATTAAAAGCTCAATTAAAGACATCCTACAACTTCCTGGAGATATTCCAGACAATATGTTGTATTCCGACAAAAAATTTAAATGCTTAGGTATTTTCTGCGCACGTTGGGAAGCCTACTTGCAACACGTCAACTCTTGCATGAAGTTGAATACGTGTAATAATATGTACATAAACAACACTAGATGTCTAATGGAGGAAGCTAAACATTGTTTGAACAAACTTCAAATCGATGAAACTGAACACCTAACTTCTACGAGTGGAGTAATAAACACCAGAAAAATTAGGACCGAATTACGCCAGCGAGAGTACAACGCATGGTGCAACTTACCTCAAAAGGAAAAGGCGTTATTCTGTACAGTGAATTCACTCCCTCTAACAAATGGATAACTAAGCCCGATGGAATGACTAGCGGTGAATGGAAGGAGGCTATCAAGATGACTGCCAACGTAAGCGCTGTAAGAGCCATACCCGGTAGGTCTCAGGACAACCACTGCAGGCGATGCCTCAGTGAGATAGAAACCCTTGGACATGTCCTGGGAGCCTGCCCTTATGGCGAAACATTGCGTATACATAGGCACCATGCAATTAGAACTAAATTGGCCGATGCCCTTAGAAAACTAAAATACACCGTCTATGAAGAAGTCCACGGAACCGCCGACAATGGCAGTAACAGACGAATTGACATAATCGCCATTAGCGAATCCCTGTCTCAGGGTATGATAATCGACCCCACCATCAGGTTTGAAACGTACAAAGGACAGCCCGAAGACGTACATGAGGAGAAACGAGCAATCTACGTTCCAACCATCCCGTATTATAAAGATAAATACCAACTTCACGATATCGGTGTTACGGGATTGATGTTTGGAGCAAGAGGAACGATACCCAACTTCTCTTCTCAATTCTGTAAGACCCTAGGACTGCACAAATCTTTTCTGAATGAACTGGCCCTCCTCATAATTAGAGAGTCAGTCAAACTTTTACGGAACCACCTATATGGACTCTAATTCAGTGTATAGAAAAAATTGATGTACCATTATCATTTTTTTTTTCCTTCTTAGCTTTCATTGATTCTTTACTTGATTTTTTTTTCTTCTGTAAACTGCCATTGTTTGTTTGTGTATTTGTTTGCCTTTTTTCTTACTCTTTTAGCTCTCATCTTCTATTTGTTCTTGTATTGTTTTGTATGCTTTGTCTAATGGCAGCCTCTAATTTGAGGAAGCTCTGATAAATAAAAAATAAATACATTCGACGTCCTGAACAGAAATAACATAACCATGACGCAACAATGACTCTTGGCTACGACGCTATTGGTCGCACAATGAATTAGTTTCCAATAAAGCGATTGTACTCACCAATCTCAGGGACTGCATTTGTTGCATTGTTGCCAACTTGTTCTTTCTTCTCTTCGCCTTGTTTCTGGTCGTTCGTTGCTCCTCCTCCGGTATTGCTTTCGTCAACAGGTTGTACAGCTTCTTTACTTGTGTTGCAACCCATTTTTATATCACTTAACACTCTATGAACTGAATAAAAACTGATTTAGTCTTCCTCCTCTTACAAAATGGTCGGTTGTTGTATGATTAACACTTTTGTAGAAGATAAATTTGATTTTTTATGTAATTAATATTCGATGTTTTATCAATATGAAAGCTTTGATCGTACACAGACACACAAGATTAAATTATTAATATCTAAGGTGGAAAAGCCACGGATATTTAGAGAAAAACAGTTTTATAAAACGAGCGAGCCGATTTCACTGATACACACACATGTGATTCCGCTCAGGCCTGCCCTCTGGTGGCAGCGTATGATGTCTGCATCAATGCGAGAAAGTTCCAAGTTTCGTGCTGAAAATATATTTGACCGCACTTTTTAATGGCTACAGTTTTGATACATTCACTTCCTACGTCACTTAGAAACCACACACCACTAAAAATCAAGATTAGAAAACACTGTTTTATTAGTTAAGAATATACAAAAATGTTTTCACTCTGAATAATTCGTTAGAAATAAATCTTACACTATATTATTTTAATAGTTTTTAAGTGTTCAGATTTGATGGTTATTTCAATATGGGAAAATTGTTTTATATATTATTTATTATTAATAATTTGATGGTTTTTAGGTTAATATTTTACACAAGTATCGTTCAGCAATAGTAAATAGATAAAGTATCGCGACTTATAGAAAAACGCTGTCTATAAAAATGCACTACGACTAGGCAAGTCTCAGTAGGTCCATATCACTGGAGCTGTCAGAGAGACTGGTACCGCGTGGACAAGTGAATCTCGCTGCTGGAACCCTGCAGATGGAAGCGGTGGTGTTGACGCCTCCTCATCCCCTGGCTAGCAGACGAGTTACTGAACTTGCAGGAAGGGGTTACAACAAACTTGCCTCGTGGGCGCATGGACTGCCGGTGCTGCACTAGTTGCTGCTGGAAGCAGCGCGTGCTACGTGCAATAAACTTCCCGCGACGCTCCGTTCTGAAAACATCGCCCTGCGATGTGTAAATTGCAGGCGAAAGTGGGCGTGGCTTCCACCCTGAAACAATTATTACACATCATTTAACAAATGCTTTCCACTATTCTATCTATACTAATAATAAATCTGTAGCCGAAATTTTTCTGGTAATTTTCGATTTTCCAAAAATAATTGGCCCTAACATATATAATTAACCACCCTGAAACCGAAAATCGCTTTTTTGACATTTTTGTTTGTACGTCTGTCTGTCTGTCTGTCTATCTGCCTGTCTGACTGTCTGTCTGTATGTTTGTTACCTTTTCACGCGATAATGGATGAACGGATTTCGATGAAAATTGGAATATAAATTAAGTTCGTTGTAACATAGATTTTAGGCTATATGGCATTCAAAATACATTATTTAAAAGGGGGGTTATAAGGGGGCCTGAATTAAATAAATCGAAATATCTCGCTTATTATTGATTTTTGTGAAAAATGTTACATAATAAAAGTTTCTTTAAAAATAATTGCGATAAGTTTTATTCCTTGAAAAATTTTGATAGGACTGATATTTAATGAGATAAATTAGTTTTAAAATTAAAATAACTGCCATCTAAGGCCGTGTAATGAATTAAAAAACAAATGACTTCGTCTATAAGGGGCCTTGGACAGCAACAATCGAAAGCTACGAAAGATAGCCTACAGATAATGTTTCTGCGTTTCTATGAAGTAATATCGGAAGCTAAATTAACCGATTTGTATAATTAATTATTAATTCACCATTGGAAAGTGTAGTTTCTCTAGATGGACATAATGCTATGTTATTACAGTAACTTCTGATATGATATAATATGATATAATATAATATAATACAATACAATATAATATAATATGTAATATCATATAATATAATTTAAGTTATTTGGAGGGTTCAGAACCTTAGTGGGCCAAACGTCATTTACTGAATACGTGGAAAAGAAGGGTTAAAATTAAGTTATTATCATAATTCAATGGAAACATATAACAAGTAAAATAAAGTATACACATTAAATCTAAATGATGTCAATGTTAATTAAACTATGGTTGCATGTAATAATTAAGAAACATGTTAAAGGAATTCTCATGGCACCAAATGAGTGCTTTCTGGACCAAAATGATCGCATTTTAATTATTTGAATACAATTTAAATTAAGTAACATATTAAACGATTTATCCTTCTATCAAACACGAATGTTGCCTGGATCAAATGTCCTATTTTAATTATGTAATTACTTTATATTTATTTCTAACAGGTGCAGCGGAGCGCACGGGTACGGCTAGTTTTTAATATATATTAATGACTTATTAAAAATTGACTTACAACAATACAATGGTGTTCACTATTCTTATGCAGATGACACAGTTTTACTTTTTGGTGGAAAAACCTGGTATGATGCATATAATAATTCAAATAATGGACTTAAATTAATAAAAAAAATGGTTTGACATAGATTATCTTTCTATCAACGAAAATAAAACCATAATTATTCCATTCTCATTATCCGAAAAATGTAACAAACTTCCTACATCTACAGTATATTAAGTATTAAATTACATAATTCTGATTGTTGTCTTATACAGTTTAAATGTCCGATTATTAAAGAGTCCTCTGAAGTTAAGTATTTAGGCATAATTTTCGATAATCATTTAAAATGGAACCAACACATTAATTACCTTTGTAATAAATTACGTAAAATAGTATATTATTTTGTTTTATTGAGGAATTACTTGTCAATAAATTTATTACGTACAATATATTTAACTTTATTTCAATCGATAATTATGTATGGAATTATAGGATGGGGTAGCTCATTTAAATCCAATTTTAATCCACTTTATTTATTACAGAAGAAAATAATTAAAATATATCTTCATAAACCAATTGATTTTCCATCTCAAAATTTGTTTCTAGACTTTAATGTACTTAATGTAAGACAAATTTATTATATTGTATTAATAAAATTCATACATAAAAATCGAAATAATTTTGAATTGTATTCTCATAGTTATGAAACAAAAGGTATGAATTCTTTAAGATTGTTTGAACCAAAATGCAACACTGTTACAGTATTTAATCATAGTAGTAATTTAGGCCCAAGAATATATAACAAATTTATATTTAAATATCCTAATCTTGTCAATTCTAATAGTTCTAGTATTAAATTTAAAAAGTTATGTATGGATTTCATAAAAATTGAAAAATTGTAAATTTAAATTTATATACTATAATTGCAAATTGTATTGTATAATTATTAATTATAATTGTATTGTATAATTATTAATTTCAATTCAGGAATCCGCCCCTGAGCACGAGTTCTACTCTTTCAGGGGCGAGCTGAAGTTTCTCTGTATATTTTATATTTTATGTTACAATTATTAGAAAAAATAATAAATAAATAAATAAATAAATAATAAATAATAAATAAATAAATAAATAAATTTCTTAACCCTAGCAATACCAAGGTATTTTGAATAACATGCAGTACCAACTATTTATTTATTTATTTATTTATTTATTTATTTATTTATTTATTTATTTATTTATTTATTTATTTATTTATTTATTTATTTATTTATTTATTTATTTATTTAATCTGACAGGATTAAGGCCATAAGGCCTTCTCTTCCATCCTACCAGATAGCACATATAAAAACAAAAAATAAATACAAACACTGATGAAAATAATACTATTTTGTGACTATTAGAAAAATGATTAATATTGAACAAATTTTTAACATTTGAAGGGGTGAGAATAAGATAGTCCGAAGCCACACTTTTAACAAAAATGGTTTTTTGTACGAGTTCATTTCTTACACGTATGAGGAAGCTAATATTAAAATATTATAGAAATTACTCAACAAATGACGTAAGTATACGTCCAAGAAATTGTGATACCACACCTAGTAGCATTGGACTCTGAACCTTTAACACGCTCTCCTATAAAATTTTGTCTATGTGGCTTGGAACTATATCATTCTCACCCCTTCATTTGTCATCAAAAAATGAAGAGTTCACTGCAAGAATGATGGATGTCACTTTCTTGTCGAAAATGAACCAAGACTGTCAATGCATGGCTTGAGACATATAGAATGTACATACAGAGTTATATGGCATTAACACTGATAGTCATTGTCCAGTAATGATCGGAAAATCACAGTGAAGCTTTGAGCGCTAAGCATTTCAAACTTTCAATTGCTTCTCCTGCAAAAGTATTCCAAATGACATCCATCATTCTTGCAGTGGACTCTTCAATTATTATGCACTATAATAAAAAAGAAAAATTGAAATGTCATTGTATATTTTCGAACAAATACTTCAACACAACAGTCTGGAAAATGTTACGCATCACTTCCTTCACACCAGTCCTCACATATTGAACAGATCACACTCTTAGTACAAAAATGTTTAATTTTGAACAGTTTTTTAACATTTGTAATCAGGAAGTAGTATATGTACTCTAATAAAAGAGCAAAATTGAAATGTCATTGTATATTTTCGACCATTTACTTCAACATAACAGTCTGGAAAATGTTACACATCACTTCCTTCACACCCGTCCTCACATATTGAACAGATCACACTCTTAGTACAAAAATGTTTAATTTTGAACAGTTTTTTAACATTTGTAATCAGGAAGTAGTATATGTACTCTAATAAAAGAGAAAAATTGAAATGTCATTGTATATTTACTTCAACATAACAGTCTGGAAAATGTTACGCATCACTTCCTTCACACCCGTCCTCACATATTGAACAGATCACACTCTTAGTACAAAAATGTTTAATTTTGAACAGTTTTTTAACATTTGTAATCAGGAAGTAGTATATGTACTCTAATAAAAGAGCAAAATTGAAATGTCATTGTATATTTTCGAACAAATACTTCAACATAACAGTCTGGAAAATGTTACACATCACTTCCTTCACACCCGTCCTCACATACTGAACAATTATATTATTGAAAGTACAATGTTGGAAAACAAAGAAATAAATGCTCGGGAGGTGATGAAAATAAACAAATATTAGGGAGATGATAAAAACAAATGATCTGCACTTTTTTCAAACTTTACCTATCTTTGTTCTGGTAATAAAGTATTATATTATATATTATATTATTTTGTAAAAGCACTTCATCATCATCATCATCATCATCATCTTCAAGGTTTGGGCCTGGTGGCCTGTTCCTTCCTCTTGGAAAGTGTCCTCGCATCTATGGCGGGGTCTTCCGACATTCCTCCTTCCTTCCGGTCTGTAGTTCAGTATTTTTTTGGGAATCTGTCTTCATTCATCCTTAATATATGTTCCTTCCAGTTTTTCTTTTGTCTTGCTAATCTGTCGTTTAATTTGAAAATTCCCAGTTCCGTCCTTATGCCTGTGCTTCTTTTCTGGTCCAATAGAGTGTATCCTGCCACTGATCTCAGAAACCTCATCTCTGCAGCCTCTATCCTCCTTCTTTCTGATCGAGTCAATGCCCAGTTTTCACTGCCATACATAAGAACAGGGACTGTCATTACTTTATAGAATTTTAGTTGGGTCTTTTTTTAGTGTTTTCCGGGATAAAGTTCTTTTTATTGTACCGCACATTCTCTGGAATTTATTGATTTTGTTGTTAACATCGTTATTTTCGCAATAGGATGCGTTGCAACCCAAATAACTGAAACTACTCACCTGCTCAATAATTTTATCCTCTATTACTATTTTGGTAATTAGATGCCTAGTCCCCAGAAAGCCTATTGCTTTAGTTTTTGTTAAGGATATTTTAAGATTATAATCTTTAATAACTCTTAATAACTTATTTGTTGCTATTTGCAAACCGTTCTCTGAATTACTGAAAATCACTTGATCATCGGCAAACAAAAGAGTAGGCCTATCTATGCTCTCTTTGCCGACTATAAAATGTTCTGTTAAAATACTTTGCCATCCTTCAATGATGCGTCTATATTTATAACCTTAAATCGTAATATACTATTTTAATCCTGTAGCATTTTTACAATATTTTCAAGAAATATAAAGTGTCTTACGTTTTCGAAAACATACGAGATTTCTTATCATGTTTCTCTCAACAGGATCAATTTTCGACAGTTAAAATTGATTCCCTACTCCATGTAGGCTACATTGTAACATTTGATACAAGCTTCCTTAGCCGTCTGCAAGTTCCCTCGCATCGTGCGTGCATACTGTCGATTCCTACGACTTACAAAAAAACACGCGTCGCCTTTCCAACCCTTTTCCCAGAAAGGAAAAATATGGCGTCGTAGAAATCCGATCCCTAAACACTGTCATCCCTGAAGTATTAGACTCTTCATTGGCCCGTTACGGTCACGCACCATCTCTCCTAAGTCTTCCCAAAATATCGCCTTCTTCTTCGAATATATTTCACTACTTCTTTTGGCAATTTTCCTACTTCAGTTATTCCTAGACATTGCTTCCATTTTGTCTTGTATTCCTAGACATCTACAATCGCCTGTACTTTCATTCAGTACATATTCGTTTCTGTTGTAATAGCTTGTGTACATTTAGCGGCCAGCGATGCCCAACCCCTTCTCATAAGAGCTAATGACGTCACAGCGTGGCTTTACCCCACCTCCTTCGTTTGGAGGCATGATCGTGGATGAACCACTTCCCCTAATTTTATTCACTCAGGGGCGGCTGACTGTAATGGCAGGTTCCAAGGCAACCAAACATACCATTTTCCAGAAAGAGTGGGAGGAAGAATATTTTTGTGTTGCAGAGGAAACGACGGTCAAGTGTCTTATTTGCAAAACTCATTTATCGTGGGTTTCACGATATAATATTAAACGGCACTTCGAAAATAACTTCATGAAAAAACAAGTAAGCATAAAAATGTAAAATACTCATATTTAGTATCCATTATAACGTACCCCTAAAATATAACTGGTTTGTTATAATTTATAATATTTATTATTTGTAGGGTCATGAAGTTCCAGAACTAACTCAAGAAGAATGGCTGTGTGACCTGGCTTTTTCGACCGATCTATTTCATCACCTTGATATCCTAAATATGAGTTTGCAGGGGAAAGATAAAAACGTAATTGGTTTATCTAACGCAGTGAATACATTTATGACAAAATTAACAGTATGGCAAAGTCAACTGGAAACTGGCGACTTATATCATTTTCATTCCTTGGAATCAATTTTTACAATAAATGTCACTCTGTTAGAAAAATATGTAACAATTATAAAGGAACTATATGACACTTTACACAATTGATGAATTGTTTATGCTTGTGAATTGAATTATTCTGCTTAAATGACATGTACAATTTTATATAGCTCAACTAAAATATGTTTTTATATTGACAATCTGTTTACTATGTATTGTATTTTTTGTTTAGCATAACTGATGAATTGTATGTACTGTAAATTGAATAGTATACTGTATAGGTCAACTGATGAATTGTTTAAGCTTATAAATTGAATTGATCTACTTCATATGAATTGTATAGCTTAACGAAAATAAGTTTGTAAATTGAACTAATTTGATTGTATATGTTTGTATAGTTTGGCTGATGAATTGTATATGTTCTTAAAATGATTACTAGTCTGTGTAGCTCTACTGATGAATTGTATATAGACCTACTGTAAATTGAATGGTAATATGTATAGCTCAACTGATGAATTGTTTATGATTATAAATTGAATTAATCTACTTGATATTAATTGCACAAATTTGTATAGCTTAATGAAAGTATGCTACTTTGTATTGTATATATTTGTATAGTTTTGGCCGATGAATTGTATATGCTTTAAATTGAATAGTAATCTATATAGCTCTACTGATAAATTGTTTGTGTTTGTAATTTGAAGTAGTTTGCATGATATGTATTATCAATTTCTGTATATCACAACTGGTTGAATTGTTTATGCCTTAAATTTAATTAAATTGTTTTGTATTATAATATAGCTCAACTGATGAATGATCGCTTGCGTTTGTAAATTTAATAATCTGATTGGCTATGTATTGTATACTTTTAGTAGAGCCATCGATGTAGCTCAGTCGGCAGACTCGCTGGGCTGCTGTTCCGGAGCTGCGTTCGGGCTTGGGTTGGATCCCCCTTTGGACTTTGGTTTCTTCCGAGGTTTTCCACAGCCGTGGGACTGAAGCCGGATGGTCTATGGCGAGTCCTTGGCATCAACACCTTTGATTTGATTACCCCCTTTGATTTGATTACCTGGTTGGGTTTTTTCCGAGGTTTCCCCCACCGAAAAGGCAAATGCCGGGTAATATTTTGGCGAATCCTCGGACCTCATTTCATCTCACTACATCTCGCCAAAATGTAAAAAAATTGTACAACATTGTAAAAATTGTAGAAAATTACTAAATTGTAAAACTATAAAAATTTTAAAAAATTGTAATTGTAATATTGTAAAATGTTGACATGTTCCACATCTTAAAGCTTCATTGCTCATGTAAGATCTATGGAATAAAATAAATGAATGAATGAATGAGTCCAAATTTCGAGACTTGAAAACAATAGAGGCGAAAATTAGTCTTTTTAACAACCCGTTCAATTTTGCTTGCAAAGATGCTCCGCATGATCTGCAAATGGAACTAGTTGCTTTGCAGAATTCTACAGCCACGAAATGTTCTCAGAAAGAAGGTTGGGATTTGTTTAAATCTTTACCCAGGGAAACATTTCCCAGATTGCGAATGTTTGCTGCGAATTTAATGACAATCTTTGGTTCTACATATATCTGCGAGCAGATGTTCTCGAGAATGAATCAAATAAAAAGCCAATCTCGTAACAGAATAGGGCACGAACATTTGGTTCACCTTTTAAGACTCTGTTGTTCAGCCTTTGCGGCAAACATTGACGAACTGGTTGGAAGTAAACAGTGCCAACAAAGCCACTAACAGAAAAGGTGTTCAAGATGCTTATTTGATTTTCTTTCCATCACAAAATAATGACATTGAAATTAACTGAAGCCGCCACTGTAATAAGAGAAGTTTGTGACGTCATGAGTACATGAATGCGTAGTAGCTTCGTAAAGAGAGGGTGGAGGTAAATCCGCCGACTCCTCTTGCGGTTAAGGTTGGGCATCGCTGATTTAACCTTTCTTCTCATAAACTCCATCTCTGCAGCTATGCAAGACTCGCCTCATCTACTTTTATAACAGTTTACAGTTTACTGCCATAAGCCAAAACCAGCCAGAGTCTGGTTTGTTTCTCGATATGAGATACTCTTAACATCGCTTCATTATACCCATGATTGGATATCTTAATGAAGTTTATGGCCATTTTTTTCTCCGCGGTTTTCCCAACTGCGATGTCAAGTAACATTAGTGAGCTATTCCCCTCCGTTAATTCAATAGACATTTAATATGTAACATTTAATTATACCATGTTGAATCTTTCGTACACTACTTTTAACACTTGAATATAAACAATTGATTAAATGGCGATCTTACTCGTGTTAATTGTGTAAGCATGTGCGGCTTACAGCTGTTTCGGTGCTACTTGACACCATCCTCAGAGGCTTCTGTGTCTCTGCGCCATCTCAACTTAGCTGCCTGTTGTGTGGGTGCGTTCGTGTGATGAAGAGTTGTGTCAAATAGTGTGTGTGTGTTCTGAAATTGACCTGTGTGTTGAGAATTTGATCAGGGTGTGTTTTAGTGTGTCTGTATACTTCATATTGTTCTAGTGTGTTGAGTTTTTGGTTTTTGGGTTGGATGTGTAGGATTTCAATGTCTGTATTTATGTTATTGTATGTGTGGTTAGCATTGGTTATGTGTTCGGCATATGTAGATGTATTGTGTCCTCTGGTTATTGCTTTAATGTGTTCTTTGTATCGAGTTTGGAATGATCTGCCTGTCTGTCCAATGTAGAAACTGTCGCAACTATTGCATGTGAGTTTGTATACGCCTCTGTGGTTGTATTTGTTTGTGTGTTGAGATGTCTTTGTAGTGTGTTTTCTGTTCTGTATGCTATGTTGTATTTCTGTTTTCTGAATGAGGATGCGATCTTGTGTGTGTTTTTGTTTTCGTATGTTAGTGTGATGTATTTCTTGTGTTCTTGTGTATGTGTTGTGTTTTGTGTGTTTTTGTGTTTGTTAAGTTTTTGTTTTGTCTTCCTTATGATGTTGTCTATTATGTTTGGGTTGTAACCATTTTCTTGTGCTATGTATTTGATTGTGTTCACTTCTTCATTGTAGTGTTGTTGGTTCATGGGTATGTTGAGTAATCTGTGTACCATTGTCCTGAATGCAGCATGTTTGTGTTGTGTGGGGTGGTTAGATGTGTTGTGTATGTGTGGTGGTGGTGGTTGTTTTCTGTATATTTTGAAGGTGTGTTTGTTGTCAACTTTTGTTATGGTGATGTCTAGGAAATTTATGGAGTTATTGTTTTCAAGTTCCAGTGTGTATTGAAGTTTTGGGTGTATTTTGTTTATGTATTGGTGTATTTCGTGTATTTGTCTTTTGTTTCCTTTGTATAGTATGAGTATGTCGTCTACGTATCTGTGCCAGTATATTATGTTGTTTGCATATTTGTTGTGTTCATTGTTGAGTATGTATGTTTGTTCTATACTGTGTAAAAATATCTCTGCTAGTATGCTGGATATGGGTCATCCCATTGGCAACCCTTCTGTTTGGGTGTAGTAAGCCGCACATGCTGACATAATTAACACAAGTAAGATCGCCATTTAATCAATAGTAAAAATATTAATAATGATGATAGGGCACCCAGCACATCAGTTATTCATTGATTTCAAAAAGGCATATGACTCGATTAAGTTGAGTAGTTTTATATAACATTCTTAATGAATTTGATATTCCTAAAAAGCTAGATCGATTAATTAAAAAGAGTCTTAGTGAAACGTACAGCAGAGTCCGTATAGGACAGTTTCTGTCTGATACTTTTCCAATTCACTGTGGGCTAAAGCAAGGAGATGCACTATCACCTTTACTTTTTAACTTTGCTCTAGAGTATGCCATTAGGAAAGTCCAGGACAACAGAGAGGGTTTGGAATTGAACGGGTTACATCAGCTGCTTGTCTATGCAGACGACATGAATATGTTAGGAAAAAATCCACAAACGATTAGAGAAAACACGGGAATTTTACTGGAAGCAAGTAAAGAGATAGATTTGGAAGTAAATCCCGAAAAGACAAAGTATATGATTATGTCTCGTGACGAGAATATTGTACGAAATGGAAATATAAAAGTTGGAAATGTATCCTTTGAAGAGATGGAAAATTAAAATATCTTGGAGCAACAGTAACAAATATAAATTGCATTCGGCAGTAAACTAAACGCAGAATAAATATGGGAAATGCCTGCTATTATTCGATGTTAATAAGTGTAACTTTTAATTGTATAACTTTATTTTTCATTTTTAGTAGGTTATTTTACGACGCTTTATCAACATCTTAGGTTATTTAGCGTCTGAATGAGATGAAGATAATAATCCCGGTGAAATGAGTCCGGGGTCCAACACCGAAAGTTACCCAGCATTTTTTCATATTGGGTTGAGGGAAAACCCCGGAAAAAACCTCAACCAGGTAACTTGTACCGACCGGGAATCGAACCTGGGCCACCTGCTTTCGCGGCTAGACGCTCTAACCGTTAAGGCTGGTTCACAATAAACCGGAAACAGAAACGAGAACGGAAATAATGTTAAAATATGTGTTTTTGAATATGAGCATTCAGAATAGTTATTTGTGAACGCTCCCACTTAAATACATTTATTTTAACATTATTTCCGTTTTCGTTCTCGTTGTAGTTTCCGTTCCCGGCTTATTGTGAACCAGCCTTTACTCCACAGGTGTGGACTATAACTTTATTATATGAACTTTAATTATATAACATTTTCCTTCATATTAACACTGATCACCAGGCATATTACAAGCATTATAATGAAAATTATATGGAGGGACGCCCTATATACAGAAAAATTCCTTCTGTTCGTAAAATTGACGAGTCCATCGTACCAATTCTGGCGTCCATTTAACGCTACCCTTTTACGCAAAGTATTCTCACTACGTGAGTTTTCATTCTCTGAACAACGTATTTTTGCAACATTTCGCAGCATTTAATTTGCCAATGATTACTGGACCACCCGGTATATTACACATGGAGTAAACTATAACACAAGTAAAACGAAAGTGGATCAATGCTAATAAAATATTCACATGTTACAATAATTATTCAGTACGCAGCAATGTTCGAGGTCTCAAGGCCGAGAATTAGTCAAATGAGAAAACTTAGAAACAGAACAACTATTGCTTAGCGTTTCAAGTTGTGAAGTTCTACCGGAGTTCAAGTTGTAATGACTCCAGAGGAAAGTTTATAACGCAGGAAGTGTGTGCAGTATTTCACGACCCTTGACTAACAGAATTCAAACATGCCTCATTATTACGAAGAAATATTTCATATCTATACGTAAACATTAATTTTTTGGTCCTACAGAATATATCTGTTATGGTAACAATGGTTATTAGAGGAGAAAAATTCGCTCCGGCGCCGGGGATCAAACCCAGGTCCTTGGTTCTACGTACCAAGTGCTCTACCCACAGAGCTACGCCGAAGTTCAATCCAGAGCACCGGATCGAATCATTCTCCTCTAGTGTTTTTCCCTTTGTGGCCTGACTCCAAGTTCGACATATGTTGACACATTAACTCAACTGCCATTACGCAAGGAGTGCACTCAATTGAGTGACTTGGTGGTCGGGATTCCACAGTATTATGCACTGTTGGGCGAAGAATCTACGTAAAGATTAATGTTTTGGTCCTACAGAATATATCTGTTATGGTAACAATGGTTATTGTGGATTGAACTTCGGCGTAGCAGCAGTTAGAGCAGTAGGTACATAAAACCAAGGACCCGGATTCGATCCCCGACGCCGGAGCGAATTTTTCTCCTCTAATAACCATTCATATCTGTAGTTGCAGATATGATTTCACCTTGAATTGTAAGTCTGCATTATGTCGTCTAATAGTCATATTTTTTTTGTATTCGACAGATAGTCGAAACCGGATACCAGAAGACGACACGCTGAAAATAGCAATTGAGGAAGAAATTCATGTTATTGCAATAGACGTGTAACGTAAATCAATGAATGACTTCCCAAAAACGTTGCCGATTATGCTTGGATGAGAATGGCGAACAGTTGAGGCAATAAAGTGACTTTGTTAGTATTGTTGTAAGTGACCTGGGTTATAGACATAAAATTTTGTTTCAAACATGATATTGTTTTTAAGACAGCATGTCTGTTTGCTTTGGTGGCTCACCATCGTGTAGACCTGTCTGTTATTTCTGTTTTAATTCGGTTATTTAACGATGCTACGCAATCAAACGTATAGCCGTATTTCTGATACACCCTGTATAATATAATATATACCTAATAACGCAAGTACAAAGAGAACGCGTGTTTCAGTGACGGGAAGATGAATAAGATTTTCTCGCATGCTGAACACTGATCCCACACGTTTATTCTTTCAGTTTATGTCGTTTATGAATGCAGATGGAAAAAATCCTGGGACGAAATCTCCACACGATATTATGAGCTATTTCATTGTCTACATTCCAGCCGCAACTGAAGAATGCTGTACAACTGAACAGATTAATTAACACGCGACGGGCAGTATATTAAATTTTGTTTTGAATATTCACACATTCATCGCTGTCAGTTTTACTTCATTAAAATAGACGCATAATATGTTCTTTGGGCTGAAAGAATGTGAAGTCAAACTTCACGAAGTTTAGGTTGTCTAGATTTTTTTTCACAGAATTCAATGCGAACCTATAATTAGGCCTATTAACAACCTAATACATGTTAATTAATTTCAACATTTAATTATGTGTAGTTAGAGCAATAGCCTTCTTTCAATGTACTTACTTACTGGCTTTTAAGGAACCCGGAGGTTCATTGCCGCCCTCACATAAGCCCGCCATAGGTCCTTATCCTGAGCAAGATTAATCCATTCTCTATCATCATATCCCACCTCCCTCAAATCCATTTTAATATTATCTTCCCATCTACGTCTTCGCCTCCCTAAAGGTCTTTTTCCCTCCGGCCTCCCAACTAACACTCTATACGCATTTCTGGATTCGCCAATACGTGCTACATGCCCTGCCCATCTCAAACGTCTGGATTTAATGTTCCTAATTATGTCAGGTGAAGAATACAATGCGTGCAGTTCTGTGTTGTGTAACTTTCTCCATTCTCCTGTAACTTTATCCCTCTTATTCCTAAATATTTTCCTAAGAACCTTATTCACAAACACCCTTAATCCCTGTTCCTCTCTCAAAGTGAGAGTCCAAGTTTCACAACCATACAGAACAACCGGTAATATAACTGTTTTATAAATTCTAACTTTCACATTTTTTGACAGCAGACTGGATGATAAAAGTTTCACAACCGAATAATAACAGGCATTTCCCATATTTATTCTGTGTTTAATTTCTTCCCGAGTATCATTTATATTTGTTACTGTTGCTCTCAGATATTTGAACTTCTCCACCTCTTCAAAAGATAAATTTCCAATTCTTCTTTCAATGTACAATTATAAATTCATTTTTATTTATTTGATGTACCTAGCTCTTACTATCTTTATTCTCCAGGTAAGAAGGTAATTTTAATGTAATATTCTATGATAATTATGAAAATTATATACAAACACAAGAGGGGATATAGATCTTCAGCCCGCAACAGAAAAAATTATAATATTTAATTGCTTTAAATTTATTTAAATCGATATACTTAAGGTATTCATGACCCTTTAAATGACTGTTTTGGTCAAAATTTTGAGTTCCTCAATTCTGATATTTTCTGATTCCTTGCTATTTCTACTTTACAAATATATGCAGGGTGTTTCCGGACTAGTGTTACAAACTTTCAGGGATGATGGGGAAGGGCACATGTATCAATTTGGGACAAGGAACCCTGGTTCGAAAATGACCGAGTTGAAAATTACAAGCAAAAATAGTTATGTGGAAATGAAATAATTTTATTCCTCTGTAAACCTTATTTATGTATATTTATCTGTACATCTTACACATACTGTATTCATCTGACGTTGTTTACGTTGTCTACTTACAGTATTCCATTCAGTGCGCTGTCTGAGGGATGGGGACAGGAAACTACACTAAAGCAATGCAGATAGCGAAATGTGTAACGGACATGGTCGGTCCTGATATGCACGTCTGTAGACAGCAGTGTATGTATACAAGTTGCAGTGTCCAGTCGATCAGTCCTAGTGAAATGGAGGAGTACACGAGAGCGGAAAAAGCAGACCTGATTTTCGAATACGGTTGAGCCAATGGGAACAGTAGACAGGCTCACAGATTGTATCGGAACAAGTACCCACGTAGGAGACATCCGACCCATACCATCTTTTCACGACTGTTCCAAAGGATCAGGGAAGGAGGGCACGTGGTGGAAAATTACAATTCCATTCCCACACAACTATTTTTGCTTATAACTTTCGACTCAGTCATTTCCGGACCAGGGTTCCTTATCTCAAATTGATACATGTGCCCTTCCCCATCATCCCTGAAAGTTTGTAACAGTAGCCCGGAAACACCCTGTATAGTTTACATATATCTTGCTTCAATTGTCGATTGTTAGCATTTTTCTAACCGGAAGCAGTCATTCCTTCAACCAGAAGTTGCTGTCTGCAAGTGTACGACTGTCATTTTCAGGTTTTTTTCTGTGACAAATAAGTTAAATTTGGCGATATTAGTTTGGAAGAAATTTTTCTCATATTATAAAGTTACTATTTTTTCCACTAGATGGCAATGTTCTTTATCTATTCAAAGTTTGTTTCTCGTTTTCTCTTTTATTGATTTGTTTATTTCCAAAAATAATAACGCCCATAAAATAGGATCTTAAATGACTGTGCCATATATCAAATTAAAGGAAATTAAATACCCTGTGTTCTGAATCGAATAAAATTTAGAAAAATTGCATAACCAAAAATTTTGTGAAATAAATAAAAAAATATTTAAAAAAAATCACCCTCGCTAAAAGAAAAAGAAAAAGAAAAAGAAAAATGAAAAATTCACATTCAAAATGTATACTGCACAACTTTTTGAGGTTCCAAACATTCAACACATATTTAGGAATGTTCTGAATCAAAGAAAATCAATTTAAAATAATTCATTAATAAGTTAGAATTATAAAAAATGTAAATTTATATCGTAAAATAATTTTTGTGCTGCTTCTCAATATATATATATATATATATATATATATATATATATATATATATATATATTTTTTTAATTTTTTCTCCATAGAACACTTAGTATTGGTTCATCAATGAATCAGCAAAAGTTTGAAAAAACATTTCTCAATAATTGAAGATGTCTACTCAAAAGGATCATGAATACCTTAATGGTATGATTCAGAAGTTTTTTATTTAGTTAGTTTATTTATTTATTTAATCTGGCACGATTAAGGCCATAAGGCCTTCTCTTCCATCCTCCCAGATAGCACACATAAATATAAAAGAAATACAAACACTGACAAACACAAAATAAATTAAAGCCCTGTAGAGGGTCAACAGGGTCAAAGAAAATCATTAGCTGGACAAAATTAATAACTTCTCTGCAGTCTAACGCATTGTTATGAAACTTAATATATGCCATACAGCTGGCACATATGATTTGTGTACAAACTCTGATTACGTTTGCACAAGAAAAGCTACCCCTTTATAGCGAGTGCATTTAGACAGAATTAATAACTTCTCTGCAGTCTAACGCATTGTTATGAAACAATGTACGGAAGTTACAGGTAGCATATCTTTTTTTGTGCACAAACTGTACTTACGGTTCATAAGTGGAACTACTTTTAGGGATGCATTTAAACAAAATTAATAAATTCTGTCCTATCTAACATATTTTATGAAACTTTATACAGAAGTATATATTTTTCATCTACAAAGTCTGATTATGTTTTATAAGAGGAACTACCCCTTTATAGTGGGTGCATTTAGACAAAATTAACAACTTCTCTCCTATATAATATAATTTTATGCAACTTTGTACAACTACTAGGTCTAAAGGTAGCATACAGATGTAACCAGAATTTGTACACAAAAAGTACGGTAACTTATATGCTACCTGTAACTCCTGTAGAACGTTCATAAAATCTGTTATGTAGGAGAGAAGTTAATCTTGTGTAAATGGACCCCCTGTAAAGGGATACTTCCTCTTTTGGAACCGTAAATACAGTTTGTATACAAAAAATATATCCTACGTGTAACTTCCGTACAATTTTTCATAAAAATCTGTTAGATAGGAGAGAAGTTACTATTTTTGTCTTAAATCACCCCGTATAAATGGGTAGTTCCTTTTACACAATCGTAGTCAGAGTTTGTACACAAACGGTCTTACTAATAAAAACTCTATATACAGACGTTTAACTGTCTTATACTTATACAATGAGTAGCTCGTTTATAAGTCGTGTGTAAATTCCTTACTAATAATCATTACATACGTCGTGTATAACAGTATAACTGTTACACGCTACGTCATAGTTTCGTCATTACTTCATTACGAAAGGTAATAGAATATCTGAGGTTCTCTATTGCATCCGGTAGAGCACTCTAGTGTGCCGTGTTATATGTCGATAGTGCAACTGGCTCTGATCGATTACATACTATATTTTGGTCAAAGAGTACAAGCTACAGCAATATTATTCTAATTATTCTATGCTCTTTGTTTTGTTCTTCTGTGGTTACTAGGCAACGATCATCATAAAATGACAGTCGATACGAACAGCTGTTAGATGAGCAGCCATTTTTCTCTATATACAACGCTTAAACAAGGGATTTCGTGTATATAACTACTGCAAAGCAATTCCCATGTATAGTTACAGCCTGTTTATAAATCCATCGCTTATGCATGGTTTATTAGTAACGTTTTCTGTCTCAACTCTGCAGAAGTCTCTTATAAAAACTATTCACGGTTTCAATACCCGGCCCCGTAACAATTTTTCCCTTGGAATTATTCAAATCTGCTTTACAGGGAGCTTCACCTGAAAGACTAGATTTGCATAATATATACGTCACTGTGTACGTTAACAGAAAACCACAATTCCAAGTCACACAGAGATTGTGTGCACTCGAAGTGGGTCTCTGGCGTTTCGTCAGCCCACGCGAGTTGTGTGGATATAAAGGGAAAAGTTGAGACGGTGTCGGGTGGAGTTCCCGGGTAGCTCAGTGGTAGAGCGCTGGTACGTTCAACCAGAGGCCCCGGGATCGATACCCGGCCCAGGAACAATTTTTCCCTTGGAATTATTCAAATCTGCTTTACAGGGAGCTTCACCTGAAAGACTAGATTTGCATAATATATACGTCACTGTGTACGTTAACAGAAAACCACAATTCAAAGTCACACAGAGATTGTGTGCACTCGATGTGGGTCTCTGGCGTTTCGTCAGCCCACGCGAGTTGTGTGGATATAAAGGGAAAAGTTGAGACGGTGTCGGGTGGAGTTCCCGGGTAGCTCAGTGGTAGAGGGCTGGTACGTTCAACCAGAGGCCCCGGGATCGATACCCGGAACAATTTTTCCCTTGAAATTATTCAAATCTGCTTTACAGGGAGCTTCACCTGAAAGACTAGATTTGCATAATATATACGTCACTGTGTACGTTAACAAAAAACCACAATTCCAAGTCACACAGAGATTGTGTGCACTCGTTGTGGGTCTCTGGCCTTTCGTCAGCCCACGCGAGTTGTGTGGGTATAAAGGGAAAAGTTGAGACGGTGTCCCCGGGTAGCTCAGTGGTAGAGCGCTGGTACGTTCAACCAGAGGCCCCGGGATCGATACCCGGCCCCGGAACAATTTTTCCCTTGAAATTATTCAAATCTGCTTTACAGGGAGCTTCACCTGAAAGACTAGGTTTGCATAATATATACGTCACTGTGTACGTTAACAGAAAACCACAATTCAAAGTCACACAGAGATTGTGTGCACTCGTTGTGGGTTTCTGGCGTTTCGTCAGCCCACGCGAGTTGTGTGGATATAAAGGGAAAAGTTGAGACGGTGTCGGGTGGAGTTCCCGGATAGCTCAGTGGTAGAGCGCTGGTACGTTCAACCAGAGGCCCCGGGATCGATACCCGGAACAATTTTTCCCTTGAAATTATTCAAATCTGCTTTACAGGGAGCTTCACCTGAAAGACTAGATTTGCATAATATATACGTCACTGTGTACGTTAACAAAAAACCACAATTCCAAGTCACACAGAGATTGTGTGCACTCGTTGTGGGTCTCTGGCCTTTCGTCAGCCCACGCGAGTTGTGTGGGTATAAAGGGAAAAGTTGAGACGGTGTCCCCGGGTAGCTCAGTGGTAGAGCGCTAGTACGTTCAACCAGAGGCCCCGGGATCGATACCCGGAACAATTTTTCCCTTGAAATTATTCAAATCTGCTTTACAGGGAGCTTCACCTGAAAGACTAGATTTGCATATACACGGTTTATTAGTAAAACCGAAAGAATATGTACTATCTATAAGGTCTGTACAAAGTTTCATAACAATCCTTGGAATGCGAGAAATTATGAATTTTTTTTTCCAGCTAGATTTGCGTTATTGCGACAGTGGGAATTCAAGGACGCGGGATACACAAATTGCTAGAGATAAACGAGAAACCAGATTTTCCTTTACATCTAGGACTTTGAGAAATTCACCTTCCTCCTTGAAGATTTGTGTGACATAACTTTCTTGCTTGTTCTCAAATTTGGCTTGCTGCCTATTAGCAGACAGATTAGAGCCCATTTAACTTGGATGCAGCCAGTTCCTTGACCAGAGCACCGTGGCGGTTACTGCGGTACAACTTGGGGGGTGGGGGGGGCGCCTCGAAACTTTGCGTCAACCGCCTAAGAAACTTTCAAGTAGTTGAATCGTAAACTCGTGGATGTTAAGGTAATATTGTGCTTCGGGAACAAACATTATGCCTCGGATGCTTGTAGAGGAGACGTGAAGGCTTTATAAAGCCCGTCTTCCTCACATTGTATATCCTGCAGGTCGCAGGAGAGTGTCTAGGGGTTAATTCTCTCCTTTGTAGTGCATAGCGAGAAAGCAATGCGTGTGCAGGTGGAACAAGCTATTGGAGTTGAATGTAAAATATTTACGAGAATATCAACGGGAACTCGAAGAAGAGGAGAAAAGAAAACTCAATATGTCGGTGATGTCAAAACAAGTGCATTTTTCTGACCTTGACGTCGTGAGCGGGCATCAAGCGCTAAGTATGGAAAGAGGAAGGGTTGTGTATATGAATAAGCAGCCTGTTGGATTAAGAAAACAGTGGTGCACAAACTTCAAACGGAACGTGAAATTTTATGTCGTTATTTTTATATGGCTTCTTTCTGTTTAATATTATCTATATAACTCTGCCAGCTAAAATAAATCATTATTATTATTATTATTATTATTATTATTATTATTATTATTATTATTATTATTATTATTATTATATTGTCTGTAAAACAAAAGTACTAACACTGATTTCTTAATATTGCACTTGTGTTTTAAATCTTAATAACATAATAGAGAGTTAAGAAGGAATATTCACTTAAATTCCATAGTAGTATAATATTATACTGTATTAAGTGGATGAAACACATCATTCATAAAGAAAGTGATATTCCAAAGAAAGAGATTGAGTATGACATGATGAGTTTGAATTTATATTGATGGTATCTTTAGTCTTACAAAAGTAATAAATAAACTAATCAAAACAATATTACAGTACAAAGCAAAGTTACCTAGGTACTGTATCTGTTTTAAGTGTAACTAATATTACATAACAAAACTCTTATCGCATTATGCATTTAACGTGATATTTGTGAGCAACTTCCTATCATCAGAATATTAAATTATTTTCTCGAAATCTGCTGAAGCTGTAGAGCTGACATTTTTACAATACATGGGCACGTATATTTTGCTTATGATGTAACAGTAGTTGCTTTGTTAATTCATTTCCTTACAAACAATTTCCATGCGAATATTTTCAAAATTTTCAATACACTATCTTCAGTAATACGTATATACGGTATATTAGATTTACGAAAACATTCTGTAAGACTACTAAAAGTCTTTCACTTTTCTATACGAAAAGTTGAGAAAATATTTCTTTTGAATACAAAAATCAAACTTGTGAAAAATGAGCATTAAAATTAAAGCTTACATTCCTATAATGCACTTATACTTCTCAGGCAAATCTAAAAATTAACATGGATACAGTTTTAATAAGTTCTCTTCCCTTTGTCTATTGAATCAGTGCTGGACATCCCTGAATATAGCTCGACCAAGCGGCATATACCACCTCTTTCGTCTGTCTCTTTCCTTTCCGCTGTAAAGCGCTCAGGCTCTCCTGAGCTCTAAAGCGCGCGCTTGCTCCTGTGGGCATCAATTGACATTCCTGTATTACAGTATTGTTTCAAGTTGATTTCTGACCAAAAATCTGACTGTTAAGATTATTGTCCGTGGGTTTATGAAGCCACCTAGGGCTTTTATTTGCTAGAATTGGTTTTGTCCAAGCATTTCTCCGTGTAGTACACTAAGCTGCAAATGAAATGCCGAGTCGAAGTCGCTATCGATTTGAAATATTATCGTGTTCGATTAGGAAACAATATAAATGGAGATACCCAGAAGGCATTGCATTATAAATTCAGAACTGGCCTGAATTTTCTAAAGAGTTTTTATTTCATGCAAAGGAGAAATGTGTATTTAAATGTTTCAATTAGATTCAATTTTCAGTTCTGTAGCTGTATTTACAATAAAATTTTATATTTCTATTTATAATAAAATTGAAACATTTTTGTTAACACAATATGAAACGTAACTGGCCGTATATATCGAATGTAACAATGACAGCATCCATGGATAATAAGGAAGGCTGTGGAATACCATATAAACTGCAGTTTCACTGTTTTCGTGTAGTATTCTTATTAATGTTGTAAAAGAAAAGTATATGAATAATTTTGTATTTTATTTATTTATTTTATTAGGTTATTTTACGACGCTGTATCAACATCTAGGTTATTTAGCGTCTGAATGATATGAAGGTGATAATGCCGGTGAAATGAGTCCGGGGTCCAGCACCGAAAGTTACCCAGCATTTGCTCGTATCGGGTTGAGGGAAAACCCCGGAAAAAACATCAACCAGGTAACTTGCCCCGACCGGGATTCGAACCCGGGCCACCTGATTTCGCAGCCAGACGTGCTGACCGTTACTCCACAGGTGTGGACTATATATATATATATATGAATAATTTAAAATCAATTCCTACTAAACAATTTTATTTATACAACAATTTGTAATATGTATTTCAATACGAGATTGATATGCAATTTTGAATTTTGAAGCATATTCATATAGGAGTATTACAATAGTATTGTAAAATCTTTGTTAATGTATGTAATTTTTTCTTGAAATAATAAACATTATTATTATTATTATTATTATTATTATTATTATTATTATTATTATTATTATTATTATTCTGCAGTTACATCTGTAGTACTCATTGTAGTAAGATGTAGTATTCAACTTTTTCTAACAACTTTGTTGATTATGGCCTGTTTAGACAGCCATGAAATCGTGATCATGAATAAAACAAGCTGTAATTACATGGATACTTACTTCTTAATGGTTCTGAGTTTAAACAGCCATGACATCGTGATCTCGTAACCTCTTCAACTTGAAATATTTAATGTAATTTTTAGCAATATTTATTTATTCTGGTGTAGTTAAGACCATCAGGCCTTCTCTTCCACATCACCAGAAATACAAATACAATAATAGAAATAAAATAATAGAAAGCCACACAAAAATATACAAAGGTTACAGTCACGTGAACCTAATATGAGTTATGAAGTGTCATAATAAATTATATCCTAATTAATTAATGAACATAAAGAAGAAACTTGCAATTTTAATCTATGAGTATAATAAAAAACACAAAACAACACTTCTAGCAGTGCCTAAACACCATGAAATAAGACAAAATTTTAGAACTGAATTTTGAATTGTGATAAGTCCGACAGTCCCTGACGTCTTTAGATAACGAATTCCAGAGGCGACGTATTTCTACAATGTAGGAGAATTTGTGCTACCATAGAAAGACATTGTATGATACACATTCGTAAAGTTATCTTTTCGGCCTTCGTGTGTTTGTGAAAACTCGACTTCGCCTCGTTTCACAAACATGACACTCGTAGACTACCAAAAAGAGAATCTTTACGAACTAATACCATAAGTAACTGAATCGCCCCATGCAGAAAGAGCTTCAGTCACAAGTTTTGAAAAAACGAGATATCGATGGAAATCATATCTTTATGGGTGGCTCCATCGACCTGTGCAGAAAGGTATTCAGTTCAATGCTTGGAAAGATAGAAACTGAAGCGTCAGTTCTATGCAGAAAAGAATTCAGTGTACAGATTTTTTTTTTTTTTTCTCAAAATTAGGTCTAATGGACTGAAGCCCTTTCTGCACTATTCCAATATTTGTGTAGACGTGGTCTAATCGACAGCTGTGAAAATCTAATTTTATTATTTGTTTGTTTTGTAGTCAAACCGTGACTTTCTGTTCATTTTTGTTGTGTTGTCTGTATAAATGCTATATGATCTTTCCTGCCAGTGACTTTTAACCTTTAGGCGCAGAAATTTAAATACTTCTCTGACATCTGTAACCGGGATTTAAAATTTAAATCACAGTATCACCATTTGACGTCAATTTTACTGTGATTAAAACATATATTCTTATTTCTTATTACCGCATTAACAATAATTTGCAATTTATTGGTAATTATTAGTTCCTGCAAATATGTTTTGCTCATGTCATCTATATATTTTGAAATGTATGATACACTTAATATTCAGAAAGCATTCTCTTAACTTTAAATTCGTGTGTATACTAACACGAAAAGTCCCCTATTACTGCAAAAACACATCATTGGCTTTAATTTTGTGAAGAAAAAAATATATATATATATACCAGTGGCTTGTGCAGCAAATGCAGCAAATTAAGTTCATTAGACGTTCAAATAAACATTTTTCAGATTTATTTTCAATGAAGAATACCAGACATTCTGAAAGTTATTTGCTTCCATAATAATGAAAGATACTCTCTCTCGAGCCAATACTGAAGAGAACCACGCATATAAATATCTACACCACACCGCCATTAAGTATATGAAAAAGACCCAACCCCACTTGATTAACTATAAAAATAATTGATTTTTAATAATATTATCTTACGTAAGTTTTATAGCTTTCAGTAACATATACTATATATATCATATAGCCGCCACTCAGTAAAATATAGAAATCAAAATCTAATTTAAGGGGACACTCAACTTAAAAATTGCAGAAAAAGTGTCATAGAAATGAAAAATTAAATTTCTACACTAATTTACGTGACAGAACTAAATCAATATGCAGAATTCTTCCCCTATTCATTGAGAAGTCACAGTCAAATGCACAAAGCCAAAAAATAAAAAATGATAGTTAAAAGTGATATTTCAATTAATGATTGATTAAAAATTGAAATATTTTTTTTATTTTGAAAAGTATTGGATCTAATGAGCTGAGATTTTGCTCGTTACTTTCCATGTGTATATTAAATTTTTTCTCCAAATTTGAAAAAAATTGGTCAAATAGGAAAAAAGTTCCAAAATATAGTTGAGTGTCCCCTTAAGTTATTCTCTACATCTACTTAAATAACCCCAAAACGTTTCACTTTCATATCATCGTTATAGCATTAATAGGTATAATTAATGAAAAATAGTCACATCATGGCATTAACTATAATAATATTTCATTTATAATGGTAATAATGTCATCAAACCACCTCAAGTTTTGTAGTTTTTAATATCCAATACACAGCTGTATCCAGAAAATTA